>NW_028243539.1:0-163249 GCF_964263255.1 Lissotriton vulgaris
GGCCAAGTTCAAGTTCAAAACAACTTTATTTCGATTAATAACAAATCATAAAAAGCACACAGACACAAATACATAATCAGGGATTACAATTACATTGAATTGAATTGAGGTCACTATTAAAATTGTAATTATCAATCAACAAAAGAGTGTCACTGTGAATATCCAATATTCTAAACAGAAGAAAAAGTTATTCCAAGTGTGATAAAGCATCAGAAAGGACTGTAAATACAGTAGGAAAAATTATATAGAGTGCACGTGATCAGAGAGCTAACTAAAAAGAACCCTCAGGCCCCAGCTCAAAGCTGGTAACCAGTTATCTTCATCGGGCCCCCATTAGTAGCAGGAAAAGTGAAAAAAGTGCGTTAAAAAGAGTATGGACTACTCCACCAAACTATTTTAATAAGAGGGTAGCTCTAACTCTGTTAAAACCAGTGTGTGAAAAATGTATTAATTTTTCAGGACTGCTAAACGGTTATGTGAATTTGAACCAAGGAGTCCTATTAATAATGTGAAAAAAGGAAATAGTAAAAAATGGTCAACATGTTTCTGCTTATTGAGCAAAATTAGCTCAGCATTCGTCAGGACCAAGGGAAACCAATACTACTCGATGGTAGCCACCCCTAGAAGTGTCAGACCTAAAGAGTAGTAATACGGAAAGATACGACCTGAAATTATCGCAACTTCTTTATGGACAATTCATCCTCGATTGACTCCTCATTATAGGAGAAACAAATTAATATCTGTAGAGATAAACAGACAAACAAAAGACTATTGTAAGATTAATTAATTCCTCATTAAGAGTCTCTGATCGTGTGCAGCAGCCTAGTGAGGCCACAAGTCATATGCTGTAAATAAAAATGTCCCTTTTGTCAAAAAGTGCTTTTTATCACTAATTTAGGAAAAAACATGTTAATTAAATACAGCACATAACCAACGTGTTTAACGCAATTCTGTTACACGTTGGAATTCTACTAATAATAGTTACATCGAAACAGTGCTCGTCACAACAGCTGTGTAACTGTGACATATGAAACTTCCATAAATGCACCTTTGAAAAAACGGAACGCGTCAAGGGCTCAAAAACACTCCAAAAATGGAGGGAGAAACCAAAGCACTTACATCTTATCGCGGTATAATGGGCCCCATAGGCATAGCGACGGGAGGAAATCTTCACGCTCAGATTTAACTGAAAGTGAATAGAGTATGCGTTAGTTAGTTGTAACCGCTAGATAAACGCATACGATCCTCCGATTGAAAAAAGACCGAAACGCTGGGGAGACTTACTAGTTTCTGAACGTCTCCCCGCCTGGAGACCTACAGCAGCCACGTCCACCGCCCGCATCTACAAACACGGGTCTAATGTCACGGGATATTTAAAACCCGGAAACTAAGGCGGAACGTGACTGGCGGTGTTTGCGATCACGTGGTCAACGTGGTGACATCATGACCTTAAAGGAGCATGTTTATTTACATGCGCAAAAAGATATTCACGGATTGATACCCATCAGGAAGAATACCTTAAAACCTAAATAGATGGAGGCTGATTGTCAAAAATATTTGGCATAAATGTAAAATCACGATCTTAAATGCACATGATTAGTTATATGTGAAAAAATATTATCGGGATTTTACAAGTAGGAGGGAGATGGAAACTAATTAATCAAAATTTTTCTGACATAAACCACAAAAAAGGACTACAAACAAGCATAAGTAAATCTGAAATCTAGATGGAAAAGACACACACAAGGATCTCTTGAACCTGAGGCTGAAATCAATTATCTACGCATGACTGATCCCCATGGTATATCGTCGTTAAGGCCATGTATATGAGTTGACAGATGATATATCCATCGTTGTTCTTTTTCGAACAAAGTTCCTTCATTGGCCGTGTTTAGTTGTTCAATTATGACCCATTTTACATCATTCGGGAAGTGACCGTGTTCGAGAAAGTGGGTGGTCAGCTTCGTGGTATTTCTACGACACCTCATATTACTGCGATGCTCTCCTATTCGCAGTTTTATTTTCCTCGTGGTCATGCCCACGTATCGGAGACCGCAGGGACAGGTAATCAAGTAGATAACATTACTCGAGTTGCAATTTGTGTGACACCGTAAATGCCATATTTTACCTTCCTCTAGTTGTAAAGTTTTTGTGGTCACTGTTAAGTGACAAACACTGCATCCCCCACACGGGAAATGGCCAATAATGGGAGGTAAACCCCAAGCGTTCAGTACAGTAGGATCTTCTCTGGGTTGGTTTACTTTAGGGCGGGTATGTACTAATGCATCTCGCAAACTCCTTTCTTTTTTATAAGAAAACAATGGTTTCTGCCAATTTCTAAAAAGTTGTGCTTCCCACTGACAAAGTGGAAGCATCCCCTAGCGCACAGCTGTAAATCCTGCTGGGAATCACCCAGAGTTCCTCAAAAGTTCAAAACAAATTTTTTGACTGTTTGTATGTTTCTTTATTTTTCAAAGAATATCATATTTGATTAAATTCATCAACTTTTTTCTTATGGATGCATTTTTTTGTACTTAAGTCCAATGCATTTCGGTCATTTAGACCTTCATCTGGGACCACATGAGCTGAAACAAGGTATAACAAAAAAACGTGTCACAACGATCATTCTACATAAAAATCATACTACATAAAAAGATAACTTGATACATACTCAATAATCATGGTGACTAATTGTGAACTACACCCCAGTGCGTGAACCAGCTTCTGTGTAATGGTGACAATTTATCGCAAAAAACGCCCATGTGGGCACTCACATTTCTAGTATTAGCCAGCGTCTCGTATCTTATGCTTGTGGTCGCATGGATAAAACTGTCAAGGAGAATATGTGGATAACTTCAATACAAAGTCCCCGTTCGTAATTCTAAATGCTCAAAAAATAAATTCACACTCGACGAGTGATTAACAAGTTATTCACTTACTTTCTCGACGCAAAAAACAGCGTCTTCTCTCTCCTAGTCTCGAATAAACAGCTCGGTCAATCTCCCGGCATCCATTAGACGCCGGACCAATCCGTATCCATATAGCTCTCACTGCGCTAATAGTAGTTCACACAGTTATTGTGATTGGGCGATTCCCGGTCATGTGATCGGGATAACGTCCAATCCCAATCTGTTACTAGTTCAAAGGCGAGTTGATAAAATATTTCAAAACGTAAATATAAACTTAGACAGTATCTGATTTCATTGGAATGAGAACGCTTTGATAATGCATGAACTATGTTAAATAAAATAGTGGAGATAACAATAACATGAATCATCTTAAATGTTAAGCAAAAATCAGAAATGGATGGCTTTTGCATCCTCCAGTGTAGGTAAGGCAAAGCACAAAATGTGCTTAATTCAACATATTATCCAGTTCATAAATAGCACATGAATTCTATCCGATCATTGAGTCCACAGGGCTTATGGGTATTCAACAGGTACATCCAGCTATTCTCCCTTTGAAGGAGAAATCTGTTGTTATCACGACCTTCTCTTTTTTCAATTACTTCCAAGATCGTAAATTGGAGTTGGGAAATATTATGTTTAGCTTCGTTGAAATGTACTGCTATTGTAGACTTGGCATTAGCCGTTCTTATATTTGATTTATGTTCATTTAGTCGTGTTTTGATTTTTCTGGTTGTTTTTCCCACATATGCCTTTCCGCATGGACATTTAAGCATGTAGATAGCATTGCTCGTGTCACAGGTAGCATTGACATGTAATTTTATGTTGTGACCCTTCATAGGATGTGTGATCGTATTTCCTTTTATGATGTTATTGCAGTGGCCGCACTGCAAACATGGTCTTGTTCCTCTATATATCTCATCTTTAGAAGTCTTCTGTTTCAACAGTTCTCCTAGATTTTTACTGCGGGTAAATGCAAAGATTGGCTGTTGTTCAAAACTGGGTTTGAAGTCAATTTCCGCTCTAAGGATACTCCAGTGTGCTCTTATGATTTTTTTAAATCTGTAACTCATGGTTGAGTATTTTGATACCACTGTCATTCTTTCCTGTTTGTTCTTAGTTTGTGTTTTCAAAAGATCTGTCCTCGGTATCTTTTTCACTTTTTCAATGGATTGTTCAATGAGAGTATTAGGATATCCTCTTTTTCGAAACCTGTCACCCATCGTTTTCAAAGTAAGATCAACTTTGTTCTCCTCTGAAGTGATTCTTTTGGCTCTCATCATTTGAGATATTGGAAGATTGTTTTTTAGTGATTCTTGATGAAAGCTTTGAAAGTGAACTGTGTTATTTCTGTCGGTTGATTTTCTGTGCATTTCCGTTTCAATTTTTCTATCTTTTAGATTGACTCGCACATCCAGGAATGTTATTGTAGATTTGGAAGTTTCCCATGTCAGTTGAATTCTGTCGTGTTTCTGGTTCAATTCCGTTAAAGCAAGTTGTAATCTGTCTTCAGTATTCTTCCATATTAAAAATATGTCGTCTATGTATCGGACGAATATTTTCAGATTGTTTGTCCATGTTGGGTTGTTTAGTATATGCTCTTCTTCATAAGCCTTCATGTATAAATTCGCATATACAGGGGCCGCACAATTGCCCATCGATGTTCCGACTAGTTGTTGGTACCAATCATCATTAACCTTAAAGTAACTGTGGTATAGCGTAAAGATTATTAGTTCTAGAAGAAAGAGTTGCATGGATTTTTCATGATCAGTTGCCAGGATAGCTTGTTCCATTGCTTCGATGCCACTTCCGTGGGGTATCGAAGTATATAGAGACTTCACATCCGCTGTGCAAAGAATCAGTTCCTCATAATCTCAAAGTTCCAACTGGTTTAGCTTGATCAAAAAGTCGGTGGAATCTCTGATGTATGTAGTCATGTTTTGGACTGAAGGTTGCATGTATTTATCTATGAATTTCCCTGTGGCTTCATGTATGCTGTTTTTTGTAGATACAATGGGACGCAATGGAGGGTCCATTAAGTTTTTATGCACCTTAGGTATCATGTAGAACGTAGGACTGTTAGGATTTTCTTTCAACAGAAATTTCTTCGTTTTGTCATTTATGTACCATTCTCCCTTGCTTTGTTGACTATTTCAGTCAGTTTTTTGGTATATTCTTTTATAGGGTTTGAGTTCAATTTAGAATAGGTATTGGAATCAGCTAAATGTTCTTCGACCTTTTGTTGGTACATCGTAGCTTGCATTATAACAAGGGCTCCGCCTTTATCAGCCTTGGTGCATCTTATCTCTTTGTTATCAGCAAGTTTTTTCAAAGTATCCAAATCTTTATTGGTTAGGTTTCTACGAGGTCTTCTTTCAAACTTTATTTTGTTCAAGTCTTGCTTCACCATGGTTTCAAATAAGTCAAGGGTTTTATGACTTGATGGTGCCATAAACGTACTTCTGGTTCGTAATCCTTTTAATTGATCCTGTTCAGTTGCCATGGGTTTATCCACTACATGGTCAAAAAAGTAACGCAACCTTAGTTTTCGCATCAGTTTGAAAAAACTAATATCCAACTCCAGTGGGTTCGTCAAAGTGGTGGGAACAAAAGAAGTACCTTTTTCCAAAACTGTGAGTTCTTGGTCTGTCAATTTATAGTTTGATATATTGATCACTAGGTGGGTTTTGGTGTGGTCTTCTTTTTCTCTTTCTCCTTTATTTTCGTTGTCATGCTTCTTGTATTTGGAGGTTCGTTTTCTCCTCCTGGATCTCCTTGTGGGTCTGGGCCTTCGGCTAAAAAATAATCCTCTGTGGTGCCACCTGTTGCTGAGGTCGTAGGTTCTTCAGTGGGCTTATCTATTCCAGTAGTTCCCTTCTTAGTGGTCCTTTCTTCATTGGTTTGTGCATTCTGTGCTGTTTTCTTAGATTGATAGTTTCTGTTAGGAGGTGGTTTGTTACTGCTATCGCTTCCTGATGATGAGGTATCGGTGTATGGGGTGTATGGGCGATTTCTTCTTCTTTGGGCGTACACATCTGCCCATGTGTACACCTCCCCAAGCTTATAGTCAAGCGTGTCCCGTTTAAATTTTCTTAGTTTTCTCTCATTAACTTCTTGAGTATGACGATCTATTTGTTCTCTAGCATCCTTTAAGGCTTCGTCTAGTTCTTCTGTGGTCATCATTTTTGATAAGTCTTCTGTGAGTTCCTCCATTTCTTTGGTCAAGTCTATCAGGATAAGCGAAAGTTCCTCTATGATTAGTAGAATGAGATCCAATGAACAGCGATTCAAAATGGCATACCATTTTTCTTGGAAGGGCTTGGAGTTTTTGCACAGGGATGGTTTGAGGGCGATTCTTAGGCCTCTGGGTATGCGCTGAGCCTTATGGTAACGGATGAGCGTGCTTGCATGTAGTTTTTGGTTAATGTGACGCTTGGAAATGTAGATCAGTTGTTTCAAATTTTGTGCCTTTGTCCTACCGGAAGATGTTTGAGTCATCTCTTCCTGAATTAAAGAATAAATTCTAGAGGCTTCCCCCTCTTGAAATCCAAACGTGTCTGCCCTTGCTTCAGTACTCTTTGTAATCTCTTCATACTGCATTTTGGCAATTTTTATCTGTTCGTAATTTTGCGTGCTGCTCACCTACGTGGCAAGAAAAACTTCAGAACTGAAAGAAAAATGAGGTTTTGAGCGCACTGCTTATTTTATTGACGTGTTGTATTCTGCCTTGTGGTTTGTACCTTTTATCAGTTTTTGCGTGCAGTCAGGGCGGTGTCTCTTGCCTTCGGACACCCACTGAATAATCCAAAAAGTTGTGCTTCCCACTGACAAAGTGGAAGCATCCCCTAGCGCACAGCTGTAAATCCTGCTGGGAATCACCCAGAGTTCCTCAAAAGTTCAAAACAAATTTTTTGACTGTTTGTATGTTTCTTTATTTTTCAAAGAATATCATATTTGATTAAATTCATCAACTTTTTTCTTATGGATGCATTTTTTTGTACTTAAGTCCAATGCATTTCGGTCATTTAGACCTTCATCTGGGACCACATGAGCTGAAACAAGGTATAACAAAAAAACGTGTCACAACGATCATTCTACATAAAAATCATACTACATAAAAAGATAACTTGATACATACTCAATAATCATGGTGACTAATTGTGAACTACACCCCAGTGCGTGAACCAGCTTCTGTGTAATGGTGACAATTTATCGCAAAAAACGCCCATGTGGGCACTCACATTTCTAGTATTAGCCAGCGTCTCGTATCTTATGCTTGTGGTCGCATGGATAAAACTGTCAAGGAGAATATGTGGATAACTTCAATACAAAGTCCCCGTTCGTAATTCTAAATGCTCAAAAAATAAATTCACACTCGACGAGTGATTAACAAGTTATTCACTTACTTTCTCGACGCAAAAAACAGCGTCTTCTCTCTCCTAGTCTCGAATAAACAGCTCGGTCAATCTCCCGGCATCCATTAGACGCCGGACCAATCCGTATCCATATAGCTCTCACTGCGCTAATAGTAGTTCACACAGTTATTGTGATTGGGCGATTCCCGGTCATGTGATCGGGATAACGTCCAATCCCAATCTGTTACTAGTTCAAAGGCGAGTTGATAAAATATTTCAAAACGTAAATATAAACTTAGACAGTATCTGATTTCAATAACTGTGTGAACTACTATTAGCGCAGTGAGAGCTATATGGATACGGATTGGTCCGGCGTCTAATGGATGCCGGGAGATTGACCGAGCTGTTTATTCGAGACTAGGAGAGAGAAGACGCAGTTTTTTGCGTCGAGAAAGTAAGTGAATAACTTGTTAATCACTCGTCGAGTGTGAATTTATTTTTTGAGCATTTAGAATTACGAACGGGGACTTTGTATTGAAGTTATCCACATATTCTCCTTGACAGTTTTATCCATGCGACCACAAGCATAAGATACGAGACGCTGGCTAATACTAGAAATGTGAGTGCCCACATGGGCGTTTTTTGCGATAAATTGTCACCATTACACAGAAGCTGGTTCACGCACTGGGGTGTAGTTCACAATTAGTCACCATGATTATTGAGTATGTATCAAGTTATCTTTTTATGTAGTATGATTTTTATGTAGAATGATCGTTGTGACACGTTTTTTTGTTATACCTTGTTTCAGCTCATGTGGTCCCAGATGAAGGTCTAAATGACCGAAATGCATTGGACTTAAGTACAAAAAAATGCATCCATAAGAAAAAAGTTGATGAATTTAATCAAATATGATATTCTTTGAAAAATAAAGAAACATACAAACAGTCAAAAAATTTGTTTTGAACTTTTGAGGAACTCTGGGTGATTCCCAGCAGGATTTACAGCTGTGCGCTAGGGGATGCTTCCACTTTGTCAGTGGGAAGCACAACTTTTTGGATTATTCAGTGGGTGTCCGAAGGCAAGAGACGCCGCCCTGACTGCACGCAAAAACTGATAAAAGGTACAAACCACAAGGCAGAATACAACACGTCAATAAAATAAGCAGTGCGCTCAAAACCTCATTTTTCTTTCAGTTCTGAAGTTTTTCTTGCCACGTAGGTGAGCAGCACGCAAAATTACGAACAGATAAAAATTGCCAAAATGCAGTATGAAGAGATTACAAAGAGTACTGAAGCAAGGGCAGACACGTTTGGATTTCAAGAGGGGGAAGCCTCTAGAATTTATTCTTTAATTCAGGAAGAGATGACTCAAACATCTTCCGGTAGGACAAAGGCACAAAATTTGAAACAACTGATCTACATTTCCAAGCGTCACATTAACCAAAAACTACATGCAAGCACGCTCATCCGTTACCATAAGGCTCAGCGCATACCCAGAGGCCTAAGAATCGCCCTCAAACCATCCCTGTGCAAAAACTCCAAGCCCTTCCAAGAAAAATGGTATGCCATTTTGAATCGCTGTTCATTGGATCTCATTCTACTAATCATAGAGGAACTTTCGCTTATCCTGATAGACTTGACCAAAGAAATGGAGGAACTCACAGAAGACTTATCAAAAATGATGACCACAGAAGAACTAGACGAAGCCTTAAAGGATGCTAGAGAACAAATAGATCGTCATACTCAAGAAGTTAATGAGAGAAAACTAAGAAAATTTAAACGGGACACGCTTGACTATAAGCTTGGGGAGGTGTACACATGGGCAGATGTGTACGCCCAAAGAAGAAGAAATCGCCCATACACCCCATACACCGATACCTCATCATCAGGAAGCGATAGCAGTAACAAACCACCTCCTAACAGAAACTATCAATCTAAGAAAACAGCACAGAATGCACAAACCAATGAAGAAAGGACCACTAAGAAGGGAACTACTGGAATAGATAAGCCCACTGAAGAACCTACGACCTCAGCAACAGGTGGCACCACAGAGGATTATTTTTTAGCCGAAGGCCCAGACCCACAAGGAGATCCAGGAGGAGAAAACGAACCTCCAAATACAAGAAGCATGACAACGAAAATAAAGGAGAAAGAGAAAAAGAAGACCACACCATAACCCACCTAGTGATCAATATATCAAACTATAAATTGACAGACCAAGAACTCACAGTTTTGGAAAAAGGTACTTCTTTTGTTCCCACCACTTTGACGAACCCACTGGAGTTGGATATTAGTTTTTTCAAACTGATGCGAAAACTAAGGTTGCGTTACTTTTTTGACCATGTAGTGGATAAACCCATGGCAACTGAACAGGATCAATTAAAAGGATTACGAACCAGAAGTACGTTTATGGCACCATCAAGTCATAAAACCCTTGACTTATTTGAAACCATGGTGAAGCAAGACTTGAACAAAATAAAGTTTGAAAGAAGACCTCGTAGAAACCTAACCAATAAAGATTTGGATACTTTGAAAAAACTTGCTGATAACAAAGAGATAAGATGCACCAAGGCTGATAAAGGCGGAGCCCTTGTTATAATGCAAGCTACGATGTACCAACAAAAGGTCGAAGAACATTTAGCTGATTCCAATACCTATTCTAAATTGAACTCAAACCCTATAAAAGAATATACCAAAAAACTGACTGAAATAGTCAACAAAGCAAGGGAGAATGGTACTATAAATGACAAAACGAAGAAATTTCTGTTGAAAGAAAATCCTAACAGTCCTACGTTCTACATGATACCTAAGGTGCATAAAAACTTAATGGACCCTCCATTGCGTCCCATTGTATCTACAAAAAACAGCATACATGAAGCCACAGGGAAATTCATAGATAAATACATGCAACCTTCAGTCCAAAACATGACTACATACATCAGAGATTCCACCGACTTTTTGATCAAGCTAAACCAGTTGGAACTTAAAGATGATGAGGAACTGATTCTTTGCACAGCGGATGTGAAGTCTCTATATACTTCGATACCCCACGGAAGTGGCATCGAAGCAATGGAACAAGCTATCCTGGCAACTGATCATGAAAAATCCATGCAAATCTTTCTTCTAGAACTAATAATCTTTACGCTATACCACAGTTACTTTAAGGTTAATGATGATTGGTACCAACAACTAGTCGGAACATCGATGGGCAATTGTGCGGCCCCTGTATATGCGAATTTATACATGAAGGCTTATGAAGAAGAGCATATACTAAACAACCCAACATGGACAAACAATCTGAAAATATTCGTCCGATACATAGACGACATATTTTTAATATGGAAGAATACTGAAGACAGATTACAACTTGCTTTAACGGAATTGAACCAGAAACACGACAGAATTCAACTGACATGGGAAACTTCCAAATCTACAATAACATTCCTGGATGTGCGAGTCAATCTAAAAGATAGAAAAATTGAAACGGAAATGCACAGGAAATCAACCGACAGAAATAACACAGTTCACTTTCAAAGCTTTCATCAAGAATCACTAAAAAACAATCTTCCAATATCTCAAATGATGAGAGCCAAAAGAATCACTTCAGAGGAGAACAAAGTTGATCTTACTTTGAAAACGATGGGTGACAGGTTTCGAAAAAGAGGATATCCTAATACTCTCATTGAACAATCCATTGAAAAAGTGAAAAAGATACCGAGGACAGATCTTTTGAAAACACAAACTAAGAACAAACAGGAAAGAATGACAGTGGTATCAAAATACTCAACCATGAGTTACAGATTTAAAAAAATCATAAGAGCACACTGGAGTATCCTTAGAGCGGAAATTGACTTCAAACCCAGTTTTGAACAACAGCCAATCTTTGCATTTACCCGCAGTAAAAATCTAGGAGAACTGTTGAAACAGAAGACTTCTAAAGATGAGATATATAGAGGAACAAGACCATGTTTGCAGTGCGGCCACTGCAATAACATCATAAAAGGAAATACGATCACACATCCTATGAAGGGTCACAACATAAAATTACATGTCAATGCTACCTGTGACACGAGCAATGCTATCTACATGCTTAAATGTCCATGCGGAAAGGCATATGTGGGAAAAACAACCAGAAAAATCAAAACACGACTAAATGAACATAAATCAAATATAAGAACGGCTAATGCCAAGTCTACAATAGCAGTACATTTCAACGAAGCTAAACATAATATTTCCGAACTCCAATTTACGATCTTGGAAGTAATTGAAAAAAGAGAAGGTCGTGATAACAACAGATTTCTCCTTCAAAGGGAGAATAGCTGGATGTACCTGTTGAATACCCATAAGCCCTGTGGACTCAATGATCGGATAGAATTCATGTGCTATTTATGAACTGGATAATATGTTGAATTAAGCACATTTTGTGCTTTGCCTTACCTACACTGGAGGATGCAAAAGCCATCCATTTCTGATTTTTGCTTAACATTTAAGATGATTCATGTTATTGTTATCTCCACTATTTTATTTAACATAGTTCATGCATTATCAAAGCGTTCTCATTCCAATGAAATCAGATACTGTCTAAGTTTATATTTACGTTTTGAAATATTTTATCAACTCGCCTTTGAACTAGTAACAGATTGGGATTGGACGTTATCCCGATCACATGACCGGGAATCGCCCAATCACAATAACTGTGTGAACTACTATTAGCGCAGTGAGAGCTATATGGATACGGATTGGTCCGGCGTCTAATGGATGCCGGGAGATTGACCGAGCTGTTTATTCGAGACTAGGAGAGAGAAGACGCTGTTTTTTGCGTCGAGAAAGTAAGTGAATAACTTGTTAATCACTCGTCGAGTGTGAATTTATTTTTTGAGCATTTAGAATTACGAACGGGGACTTTGTATTGAAGTTATCCACATATTCTCCTTGACAGTTTTATCCATGCGACCACAAGCATAAGATGCGAGACGCTGGCTAATACTAGAAATGTGAGTGCCCACATGGGCGTTTTTTGCGATAAATTGTCACCATTACACAGAAGCTGGTTCACGCACTGGGGTGTAGTTCACAATTAGTCACCATGATTATTGAGTATGTATCAAGTTATCTTTTTATGTAGTATGATTTTTATGTAGAATGATCGTTGTGACACGTTTTTTTGTTATACCTTGTTTCAGCTCATGTGGTCCCAGATGAAGGTCTAAATGACCGAAATGCATTGGACTTAAGTACAAAAAAATGCATCCATAAGAAAAAAGTTGATGAATTTAATCAAATATGATATTCTTTGAAAAATAAAGAAACATACAAACAGTCAAAAAATTTTTTTGAACTTTTGAGGAACTCTGGGTGATTCCCAGCAGGATTTACAGCTGTGCGCTAGGGGATGCTTCCACTTTGTCAGTGGGAAGCACAACTTTTTGGATTATTCAGTGGGTGTCCGAAGGCAAGAGACGCCGCCCTGACTGCACGCAAAAACTGATAAAAGGTACAAACCACAAGGCAGAATACAACACATCAATAAAATAAGCAGTGCGCTCAAAACCTCATTTTTCTTTCAGTTCTGCCAATTTCTACCATTACTTTTTAGAATTTGCCAATGTTTTTCAATGCAACGACTTACTGAGTTGGAAATGTTACTGTAAGTAGTCACACATGTCAGAGGGACTTCAGACTCATTATCTTTTGTATTATCTTCCAGCAACGCTTCCCTATTATTATTTCTCGCTCTTTTGCGGCTCTTCTGTAGTATTGTATTTATATTTACAAGGGGTACGAGAGTGTTATTTCTGACCCTTTCTCTCTTGTTGTTTGAGTTGTTCACTATTAAAATTGAACAATTAAAATATTTACAAATTTTAAAAGTATAGACATTTTTTCATTAATTTCATAAGTTATCGTCAGTGATCTTATATTATCTGTTCCCGGTACGTTTTTTAAGGCGAAAAGCAGCCACCAAAAAATTTGCAACACTAAACATTATTAGTGGGGAGTCTAACCGTTTTAAGTAAAGAAGAGCTGGTTTTGCTTGAACAAACCCCTTGTTTTTAAGCAACGGAATAATATATTTTTTCCTAGGCAGGGCATAAATACTACAGAAAAACATAAAATGTAATGTATCCTGCAAGGAATAACTGTCGCAATTACAGACGGGTAAATCCTCAGGCTTAGCCCACACCTTAGAATCATTTAACAGAAGATGAATCTGGTTTAGTCTTAATTTAGTTAATAACCAGCGGTGTAGCGGGATTGACACAACCGTTAAATAAGGTTCAATGGCTATGGTTGTCTTGGAAATATAATGCTCCCTCACTGTGGGTTTCACAAGCTCGCCGCTCTCCCGTTCTAATTTTCTATGTTTAATAAAAGTCATTTTGAACCATTCCAGGTCAGCTCTAACGATACATTCTGGTTAATCAGGGCGGCCCAAGGAGCTTAGGGTATTTTTAATGTATGCAAGCCACGGGATATTTTTCATATTGTCCATACGTAAGCAGTCCCTTAAGATTGTATGATTCAGGGTTAGGTTAGGATTCAACCACGTTCTTAGCCACATCAGAATTGGGGACTGTTTAATAATGTCGCTTATGTACCCCTGGCCTAATTCCGTGTGAACGGAGAAGGTAGCCGTGGATTGTGGCAAACCTAAGATCATACGTAGAAATCTGTTTTCTTCTGCCTGGATCGCTACTGCGTTGTTGGTGTAGCCCCAAATGGATGCCCCGTACCTTGCTACTGCTATAGATTTAGCTCTGTAGATTGCAAGCATAGCTTCCGTAGGTTTGCCGCCCAGTCGTTTTGCAAAACCGGCGATAGCAGCTGCAGATCTTTTCATGACACTAACTTTTACCATTATTTGGGGTACCCAGGTGCCATTTTCATCGTAAACCACCCCCAAGTAGGTAAAAGTTTTAACACTGGAAATTGGAATATTGGCACAAAAAAAGGACTTCAGGTTTTTGTTCTTTCTCCCACCCACTGACATAACGTGTGGCTTGTCTGTGTTAATTTTTAGGTCAAGGGAGGTCATAAAGGCGTCAAAGGCCGCCAATAATCTTTGTAGTGCAAGGGGAGTACGTGCCACAAGCACGGCGTCATCCGCATAAAGGAGGACCGGGGTGGACAGCCCTCCAAAACGCGGTATGTCTAATGTCGCCAGCTCCAGAGTGGATTCGAGATGGTTTATATATAGTGTAAATAACACTGGGGCGAGAATGCAACCCTGTCGCACCCCTCTGGTGGACTTAAAACCAGCAGTGCAAGCTTCCCCCTGTGTCATCCTGATAGAGGCTTCCAGGTCCCGGTGCGCTTCAGCCAAAAAATGTACCAAAGAATGGTCCATCCCTAGGTCCAAGAGAATTTCCCACAGCCAGGACCTATTGACCAGGTCGAAGGCTGTGGACAAATCCATGAACCCTAAGTAGATTGAACCACTAGAAGCCACTGTATACTTTCCTAGGATCAGGTGTAGGTTAAGGCACTGATCCTCAGTCCCTCTTCCCCTTCTGAACCCATATTGGGCATTTGATAAAATGCTGTTATTAGCAGCCCACTCATCGATTCGTGATAATATCACTTTCCCCAGAATTTTAAAGGAGGAATCAATGAGTGAGATGGGGCGGTAACACCTCGGGTCTCCCCGTTGACCTTTCTTAAAAATAGGTATAATGGTTGCGTGTGACCAGGAAACAGGTATACTGTGATTGGTGGCGGCGTTAAAAACATTAGTCAAGATTTTGGCCCAGAAGGGGGTGTTGGCCTTGTACATATCAGCTGGGACGCCATCCGGGCCTGGTGCTTTTTTCCCTTCGGTGTTAGTTATGGCCTTTTCAACTTCTTCCACAGAGATGGAAAGTGCCAAGTTGGGGGAATTAATTGAAAAAAGAGTGGAAGTTTCACATACGTGATCGCTCCCATAGATGATTTTAAAATGTGCTAGCCAGTCTTCCTCACTAATATTGGCCTCCAAGTTGTCATTAACCTCACCGGAGAAAAGGGGGTTATTTATTATGGCCCAGAAGCTAGCACTGTCTCTTAATGTTGCCTTTTCCATTAATTCAGCCCAAGCATCCTTTTTAAGTGTGTCTTTGCGTACACGGATAGTATTTTTATATTCTTTTCTTAATCGGGCCACTTCCCCCTTATCCCTTGGAGGTTTTTTCAGTTCAGCCAAGAGGCAACTGTGTGCTTTCGAACAAGCTCTATCAAACCAGCCCTTATGTGGCTGTGCGGTCTTTCTGGATTTGACAGTTAGTTCTTCAGAGACTAGTGCACACATGGTGGCAAAAGCTGTAATCACTTCCTCCCCCTGTTTTGAGTTATCTTGACAGATATCGATTTCTTTGCGGGCTTTACATGTTATATTATTAAAAAAGTCCGCAGGAACTACTTTAGACCACTTCACCTTTCTACCTTGGTCTGTAGACCGTACAGCCGATACTATCATTTTATTAATGCCTTCTTTGAGCAGACCAACGGAGTTAGCGAGCTCGAGGATAACTGGGTTATGGTCGCTAAACGCAGCCACAGCTGCGTTATAAAAGAAAACCATGCTTAGTAAACCAGGGGAAACAAAAATGTAATCTATTATAGATTCAGAGTTTCTAGCGCTATATGTCATGATGCGTTCGCTAGTATCATTAAACCCAGGTTCATAAAGATCAACACTAGATAGAAGGTTTTCTAAGGCATAACCTTTTGGGCTGTGTTCAAAATGTTGGTAGTGGGCTGAAGTAGGACAATCAGCATCTTCAATATGGCAAGAGAGCCCACAGAGATGAGTATTAAAATCCCCCATGACAATGGTGTGCGTAAAATTTATTTGATGTTCTATGTGATTAATCAAAAAAAGCTCTAAAGAGCGAAGATGCTCAGTTGAGTCTCCGTCTAATACAGAGTTATAAAAATTGATAAGGATGAGTTTAAGGCCGTTAGCTAAACTGATCTCTAGACATAAAAAGTTGGGGGAGCAGGTGGTTATTTGTTTAGCGGATCCTGCCAGATGAACAGTAATCAAAATCATAAGACCCCCTTTGTCCCTACCAATGGGTGATGTAATAGCTGGGACAAAATAGGATGTGTACCCCGGAATCCAGAAATTGCTATCGCAGTCCCAAGTTTCTTGTAAAGCTATAATATCGTATTCGTTTAAGAGATTCAACCATGCACTGTCCTCCCTTTTTGAGCGAATGCCGGCTATGTTCCAACTTATAATTTTGGGCCTTCTACTAAGATTTCCTAACAGGGGATTATCCACTATGGGTGGAGTGGGCAAAGAGTCGTTAATAGCTGGGCGTCAATTATGCTCAGTGGCCCGAGCCAGAGGCGTGAATCTGTTGTGCAAGGGTATGGGTCTGTTTGGGATAGATGGTGTGTGTGTACCAGAGTTAAAGTTAGTTGACTTATTACTCATGGTCCAGCTGTAGTCAGGTTCCTGAGGACTGTAGGCAGATTGAATAGACTGGGTAGGTGTCCTATCGTGTCCCTTTCCTTGGGCGTGACCCTTCAAGATTAAGTGAGTTTTAGTGGTAGGGTAAAAGAAGCCCAAAGGTACGGCACGGGGTCCAGCATCTAGACCCTCCAGAGGCGAAGCATCCCATAATAATCTGCGAGCCTCCCCAGGATTATTGAAGTTTATTATCACACAATCACCCTCTACTGATTTGGTTGTTCGCCCTATCCAACCCACCCGCCGGGCTGAGAGAATCGCACTAGAAATGTCATTGTCTCCCGAACAGGTCGTATTTGACCATGACTTTGCCCTGGCTAGCAGTTGGGGCGATTGTTCATACTCTCCTGGCTTAAGTGGAGGAACATTGACCAGAATAGCTACAAAAGGCGCAGCCTCGGGCGGCAAATTAATTATGTGTTGATGTCCAGGTTGTCCTGGAGTCACATATTTAGAAGACATATTATTCCCTCCTGTTAATTTGGGAGCATCTGCCCGGGTGGTTGCTGGGCCACTGGAAGTAGTGGTTACCGCACTCTTAGCTACTGGGGATTCTTCCCTAGGTCTTTTACAACCACTAGTTAGTTGAGTGCATGAGGGTCCTGGTGCCACCGGCGTGTTCCCTTTAAAGACAAACGTAGCAGGTTCAACAGTTTTTAAGCATACATTCAAGCGCTCACATTTCTTTAGGATACCGTCAACACACTGATGTAAAACGTCAATGATGTCTGAGACAATTTTTGTTAGTGTGGACTCTATCTTTTCGGTGATTGCTTTTTCCACCATGTCTCTAATTGCATTTTCCAGTGAACCCACTGTGCCCTTTCCTCCCTTAGGTTTATTTGTGTTCTTTTGCTTGTACTGTCTTTTCGGTTGCTTTGAGCGTGCAACTGTGTTTACTCCAGCAGCACAAGAAAGGTTAGGAGTCACCCCAATGGTCTCAACGGTAGCAATGGTGGGGGGTATCACTGTCTCCTTTGGTGGGGCAATAACAATCCTTGGTTCGAGGGGGATAGTTGTAATACCAATTTGTGGTTGGGTAGTGCCCTCCTTACTGATCAGCGATGGTTCTAATCCCAGTTTGCGTTCAGTTCTAGCAATTTCTGTAGTCAGTTTCCCCACCTCTGTAGAATGAAAAGGAGAGAATAATGTTTGATTTCCTAGGTGCTTTCACCTTTGGGGTCCCACCGGCAGTAGGGGAGGGTAACTTTCTCTTACCCATTTTGTTCTTGTATCCTGGATCCTGGGCGTAAGGGGGATGGCCCGTCCCATCCCTCGTCGTCCCCGACGGCCACAGACGGCCCGCCCTCTGCCCAGGCTTCGCCCGGCGTCGCCCGCGCGCGTCCCGCGATGCAGAGGGGGCGTCTGAGCTTTGTAGCGCCTCTAGGCGCGAAGAGTGCGGGAGGCAGGAAGTGCCCGCAAAGCTCGCTGGGAGCTGTAGTCTCCAGCCGCGGTTGGAGCGATGGCGGCGAGACTACAGCATTCCCCACCCAGGAGCTGGGGCTACCGGCGTGCTGGCGTGCTAGCAGGTGAGCTGGCTGCTGAAGTGACCCCCCGCTCCACCGAGGGAGCGTCTGAGCTTTGTAGCGCCTCCAGGCGCGAAGAGTGCGGGAGGCAGGAAGTGCCCGCAAAGCTCGCTGGGAGCTGTAGTCTCCAGGCGCGGTTGGAGCGATGGCAGCGAGACTACAGCGTTCCCCACCCAGGAGCTGGGGCTACCGGCGTGCTGGCGTGCTAGCAGGTGAGCTGGCTGCTGAAGTGACCCCCCGCTCCGCCGAGGGAGCGTCTGAGCTTTGTAGCGCCTCCAGGCGCGAAGAGTGCGGGAGGCAGGAAGTGCCCGCAAAGCTCGCTGGGAGCTGTAGTCTCCAGCCGCGGTTGGAGCGATGGCGGTGAGACTACAGCGTTCCCCACCCAGGAGCTGGGGCTACCGGCGTGCTGGCGTGCTAGCAGATGAGCTGGCTGCTGAAGTGACCCCCCGCTCCACCGAGGGAGCGTCTGAGCTTTGTAGCGCCTCCAGGCGCGAAGAGTGTGGGAGGCAGGAAGTGCCCGCAAAGCTCGCTGGGAGCTGTAGTCTCCAGCCGCGGTTGGAGCAATGGCGGCGAGACTACAGCGTTCCCCACCCAGGAGCTGGGGCTACCGGCGTGCTGGCGTGCTAGCAGGTGAGCTGGCTGCTGAAGTGACCCCCCGCTCCACCGAGGGAGCGTCTGAGCTTTGTAGCGCCTCCAGGCGCGAAGAGTGCGGGAGGCAGGAAGTGCCCGCAAAGCTCGCTGGGAGCTGTAGTCTCCAGCCGCGGTTGGAGCGATGGCGGCGAGACTACAGCGTTCCCCACCCAGGAGCTGGGGCTACCGGCGTGCTGGCGTGCTAGCAGGTGAGCTGGCTGCTGAAGTGACCACAAGAGCTCCTAACTTGTCAGACCACCTGGTGCATAGCCACTTTGAACTGCGAAAAGACCAAACATGGCTAGGAACGAAACACACAGGATTTACGAAATGCCTAGTATGTAAGGCTTGCAAAATTGGAAAAACTTAAAAAATTTGCTGGAACCATGTGGAAAGAAATTTGAAATAAAACAACAAATAACATGTGAAACTCCTTTTGTTGTATACTTACTCCAATGCCAGTGTGGCAAAAGATATATTGGAAGTACGACGTGCCCTTTAAAAAACGTATCCTAGAGCACACACAGGCAATACAGAAAAAAGACTTCTCTCATGCCATGGCAAAACACATGTCGAACCATCCGGGATACACATGGACAAACATGTCGTACTCCGTTCTGGCTGCAGTAGCTCCCCATGAGCGTGGGGGGGACAGGAAATTGCAATTGAGGCGACTTGAGTCAAAACTAATCATGAGATTTAAAACTATACAACCAATGGGACTCAACACAGATGCTGAACTACACATGCATCTTTAATTGAACTGACTGGAATGTTTGTAGAAATCGATGCATTTATATTGCCTTAACTATGAATATAAACTGAAATACATACAGCAACACACTTCCAGCTATTTGTGGTAACTATTAGCGGTGGCAAGGGCACTCAGCCCAGGAAACATGGAGCCACACCCAATGTCACTACACTGCAATAGTTGTGTTACAAAGAGTGAATCTATTCACAGTACAACATTGCACATAGAAACAAGCGTATAGGGAGTACTCAACACCGCTACACCACAATAAGCCTGGTAATAATGTCTCACTGACACATAATATTTTAACATAGACACTACATGCATGGCAGTAGAGGGCACTTAGTCCGACAAACGCTAATTACACTGACCACAAAACTAAAATGACGCACTCATGTCAATACAACCGATATACAAAGACACACAAAACAGAAATTGGTTGTAAAATGAAGCTTGGTTAAATGACATTAATTTAACTAGAATGCCCACAATGCATTGCGTGTCACATGTGTATATAATGTAAAAGTGAAAAGGGACTCACTGTTTGAATATTTACCGTGATCAAGAACGAAACGTTCGAAACGCGTAGGTGATCGCAGCTGTGAAATAAAACTGTGTTGAAAAGTTTCCCGAGTGGAGTGCCATCATTTTCGAATCTTCGAACTTGTGTGAATACAGTAATGGGATACTGCCTTGATCCCACTGATGGCACCAGCTCCTGAGTGCTCCCCCTGCGACGAGGCAAGTTGTGAGGTATATATATATATATTACCTACTGGTGGTCGCCAGTAGGTAGTTATAGTTAGGATTTTTTTCAATGCAAAATCTCAAAATTCTATTGTGAATAACTTTGGTGCCGGTTGACGAATCTGCCTGAAAATTTCCTCAAATTTGCCTCCCGGAGCTCTGGTCCTTCCTAGAAAGTTTGGGGGGGATTCGTCAAGCGGGGCCGAGATAAAAGGGGGGGTCCCAAAATGTGTTTTCCCCATGTTAATTTCCATAGGGCGGTCGACCTCACTTTTAGCCCGAACGGCTGAATGGATTTCCACCAAACTTGGCAAAACTGTAGAGACTGGTAGCCCGATGTGCCTTTGCTATGTCTCAAGATATGTGCTCCAGTGGTTTTTGAGTAATTTAGGTTCCAAAAAATATATATATCTATGGCAGCGCCCCGGTACGCACACCGGGGAGCGCTCTGGGCGCTCCACGCGAGGTGCGCATGGAAAGCTGATTGGCTCTCGGGTGTCTGTAACCATTCGAAACATTCCGGAGTGGCCGCCATCTTGTGTCTCGGTAGGATCGAGACACAAGAGGTGGGAAAAACAAAGGGGTAAATGACCATAAGGGGGCAGAGTAGACCCCCCTTGACCCCCTAGGTTTGATGTGGGGGCTATAAAAGGGCCCCGTGGGTGAAAAAAAAATATTTTTTTTGATTTGCGCGGGGGGAGCGCCCGGTACGCGCACCGGGGAGCGGACCGGGGAGCGTGCCATGGGGAAAACTGAATGATAGAGTTTTAAAAAAATTTAGCCTTTTTTTAGAAATTGGAGGTAGTTCTAAAAAGAACTGTTTTTTTCTTCTTTTTGTTGTTTTATATTTTTTTTAATGTTTTTTGAACATTTTGTACTTTTTTTGGCTTTTATGAACTATTTTGTATTTTTTTGGGTTATTTTTATGGGGAGAAACAAAAAACAGGGAATTAAAAATGGCTCATCAGGAGCAAAAAAAATCAGGAAAAAATTAGGGTTTTTGGGGGCAATTGTGGTTGTCACCAGCAAGGAGGATGAGCTTTAGGCTCTGCTCACCATAGGAGATGGTCTTACCACAAAAAATACAGGTGACCCTAAATTCTCCAAATCGTGGTGGAATGCAAGGGATTGTCTCCCTTGTCCCTGGTCCCGATGGAGTGGGTTGTTTTCGTTTGGAGGTGCTGGTTGTAGATTGGGGAGGGTTGCTGGCCAGTTCTCTCGTTTCTGCGGCAGCATAGTTGTTAGGGTGCTTGCGCTGCATGTGCCTTATCATGGTATTGTTCCCAAATGAATATTTTTTATTTGGGTTACCCCTTCAGAGTTCCATGTCACAGATAAGGCAAGTCGCCTTTGCCGCATTCACTTTCTTTTTTCCCTCAGGGATGGAAAAGAACTCCCATACAATGTGTGGCTTGGGTTGGTATGGGGTATTGTGTTCTTCCAGCCACCTCCTCCTCGTCCCCTCCTCCTCTTCCTCCTCCTCCTCTTCCTCCTCCTCCTCTTCTTCTTGACCACCAATGTGATGTTGTGGTGGTCCTCTTGGTGGTGGTGGTGGTGGTGGTGGTGCAGATGCTCCAGCTGATGCTGCAACTGTAGCCATTTCAAAGTACAAAATATACCTAAAAGATTTCAAAACAGGTCTTCCTCAGTCAAAGGACAAAGTCAGAATAAAGAAAAAAGGTGGGGTCTTTCATCATTTGAAAAAAAAAAAGGCCTGAACCAATGAGAAGTGTTATTTTCAGGTCACAAGACTAGGGATTTCATCATTATGAAGCCAACACTGTTCTGCACCAATTAAAAGTGTTATTTTTAGGTCACATGACCCGACGCGCTTACGCAATGCGCCCGTAGGCGCGCCCCGGGTCGCGTCTTGTAAGCGCATTGGATGTTTACGTTGCGCAATCGTATTTGCTCGAGTGCTTCCGGGTGCGCTTACTCTGTGCGTATCACGTGGACGCGGCTACGCGATACGTCACGATGTTGTTTTCGTTCGCGGCAATAGCGCTAACAGGACGCTCTCCGGAGCGCGCCCTGGGGCGCTTCAAAAGACTATGCTTTCCGGGGCGCTCACCGGGGCGCACCACGGGAGCGCTCCAGGGCAAAAACATTTTTTTTTTAAATGTACATTAAAAAAATTGTTTCAAATACAAATATAATATAGGATTCATTAAATTTCAAAAATATTACATTTCATAGCTATAGACATTTGCTATTAACAAAATTTTGAAATTTACTGAAAAAAACATAGGTTTGGGGCCTTATATATAGTTAGGAATTAGCATTTAAAAAACCTATGACATTCACTGAAAAAACCATAGGTTTCACACCAGTTATAGTTAGGAATTAGCATTTAAAAAACCTATTAAATTCACTGAAAAAAGCATAGGTTTCACACCAGTTATAGTTAGCTGTAAATTTTACTGACAAAACCATTGAAATTCCCACGTTATAGTTAGTTGGACTCACTATAACTTGCGCGCCTGCAATGCACTGCTGATGATGTCACATATTACATCACTCATGACATGGTCAGTGACATCACTCATGACATCACTGATGACAACATCCTTGTGACAGACTGACAGACCTCCTTTGGGTGTAATGTAACCCTTGAAACACATATTCAAAAATAGAAACTAACATTTTCAAAAAAATTGAGATACCCATACCAGTTACAACAACAAATTCAATAATTCCACCATCTATATATACATCCTCTCATTCAGCAACAGTTCTATATAGTCACTCATACATGTAATCACTCATCATATGTAGTGATACACATATACATCCTGTTACACACCGACAGTCATCCAAAAGTTACTCACACACATACTCACACATGCAAATAAACTATTGAACATCCATTTATTTGCATATACAGCTATACACACACTAGTACATTACTTCTAAGGAAACTTACACATACTTACTCTCTTAAACAATCACTTATAGAAACACATACTTATTTAAACAGGAACTCTTTCAATCTCTCACTCTCACATATACTCACTTATATACATCAATACTCACATATACTAGATTAAAACATATGTAGTTACTCATAAAAACACTAGTGAGGCAGGCATTCACTCACTAACACACACATATTCACACTCATCCACTGTACAGTCCTGCACATACGCTGTCTTAAAAACACAAACAACAGTGAGTCAGTCACCAACCCATGCAGCCACTTATACACAAAGTGAAACACTGATACATATATTTAAAATATTTAAAAATTACTCGCTAATATATGTATTCACTAAGATACACTTTATAAGCCAGTTAACCAATCAATATTTTATTAAAAATAAACATCCATTTACACACGTATTTAAACATTTATTCGTCCATCGACCTTTACAAATACATATATAAAACATATTTATTTTTCAGAAAGACACACATTCACTGGATGGTGTCATCAGTGATGTCATGAGTGATGTCACTGACCATGTCATGAGTGATGTAATATGTGACGTCATCAGCAGTGCATTGCAGGCGCGCAAGTTATAGTGAGTCCAACTAACTATAACGTGGGAATTTCAATGGTTTTATGTCAGTAAAATTTCCAGCTAACTATAACTGGTGTGAAACCTATGGTTTTTTCAGTGAATTATATATATGGTAATGTTGCTGTTTTACCCCTGTTGACACTTGGCTCAACTGGTTTTTCTCCAGACACCTTGTCAACTCATGTGTTCATTTGATAGGCAATCATATTGTGTTCTCTCGCCGAATTGTGTGAACAGCGTCGACCTAGTGAACTCTGAATTGTAAAGTTCAAACATCCTGTGTCTCGTGTTGGCATATCGCTGCCCACACAGCTGGGTCACATCGTGCTGACTCGCTGAAGCATGGCTTGGCACCAGGCCCACTGGAAGTGTTCCCCATCTGCTGACCTCAGGTAATTTTAAAGTTGACACAACTTTCTGGTATGAAAAAATGATTCGGCTTCACAGGAGAGGCATAACAAGGATAAATATCTTTATTTTGCCTTGTTACTTCCTCTTTCTATATGTGCTGCATCTTGCAGCACACATAGATAGAGGAATATGCCTCACAGGATTGTTTTTGTGCAGGAAGGTGCACCTTCATGGACAAAAACAATCCTGCATGCAACATAGGCACTTCCTGCATTGGCGCTAGGCAGCAAAAACAGTGCTTCAGAATCTCACTATAACGTCCCTGTAATCTTTGTTTTTTTTGTGAATTTCTAAGGTTTTTTAAATACTAATTCCTAAATGTAACGTCCCTGTTACCTTTGTTTTTTCAGTGAATTTCTATGGTTTTTTAAACACAGCGGGGGTTGCCTGTAGGGCCTGCAGCCAACCCCCATGTTCTTTCAATCACACACTGAACATAGCAGGGGAGTTGGCAACTCCCCCCATTTTTCTGAGTGCTTTCACCTGCTTTTGTCTAGTTCTTCACTGCTTTCTCCTTCCTCCTGCCTCACTTTGTACTGTTTCTCCTTAGTTTCATCCAGTTTTTAGCCCTAGAGATCATCAACTCTGAGGGACTTTATGTAAATATTGGAGGGGGCCGCCCGGACCTCTCACTCATTTGAGGCCCAGGGACCACTACCTCTATTTGAAGCCCCGGAAACCACCACCTCCTCGGGGCTGTTTAATTTGATCAAATGTAAAGGGAGGCTACAAAGGCTGAAGGCTGCATACAATCTTTGTTGCCTGAGGATATATATATATTCACTGAAAAAAACATAGGTTTCAGTAACGTTATAGTTAATTAGACATTTCACTTGTACAAAACCAGAGAAATTCGGCCGTTAAAGTTAGTTGAGCTAACTATAACTCGCGCCCCAGCAATGCACTGCTGATGACGTCACATATTACATCATTCATGACCTGGTCAGTGACATCACTGATGACATCACTGATGGCATCTCAAATGACATCACTGATGACATCTCAAATGACATCACTAATTACATCATCCAGTGACAATGTGTTTCTGTAAAGTTGAAATATGTTTTATATATAGATATGCCAAGGTGTATTGAAGAATGAGTGGGTGTATAAGTGTCTGAATGGATGAGTTAGTAGGTGTGTGACTGACTGTATAAGTGAGTGATTAATTGGGTCTTACTGAATGCATGGGTTAGTGACTAAACTTTGTGAATGTCTGTATTAGTCTGTCAGTTGGTGTGTAAGCTGCTGCATGGGTTGGTGAGTAGCTACATGAGTGTCTATATGGGTTGTTGATTGGTTGTCTGAGTATCTGTATGGGTGCCTGAGTGTCTCTGTGTGTGGGTGGGGGTGTGTGTGACTCTGTGCATAGATATGTGAGTAGGTAGTTCACTGGATGCATGGGTTCAAGAGTGCATCTGTGAAGGGCTGTATGGGTGGGTGACTGTGTATATGGGTGTGTTGGTGAGTGAATGGATGTCTCAGTGGTACATGTGTGAGTAACTTCATATATGAAAGGCAGTATATGTGAGTGTTGGAGTATATAAATACCTATATGTGAGAGTGAGTGATTGTGAGAGTGGCTGTATGGATGAGTGTGTGCTTGTGCCAGTGTGTGTAGAAGAGAGTAAGTATGTGTTAGTATCTGTATGAACAAGTGAAGTGGTGTGTGTATGATTGTATAGGTGAGTAAATGTGAGTAAATGGGAGTGTGATTGATTCTTTGCATGACTGACTAGGTGTGTGAGTAACTCTATGGGTGAGTGGTGGTGTGTGAGTGTCTGTATAGGTGTATGAGTGCATATGATACTACTGTATTGATGAGTGACTGCATGTATGAGTAACTGTATGGGTGAATGAGTGGACATGTGTGGACATGTGTGTAGACCTAGGAATCAGTAGTGGGTATGTAGTAACTGGTATCGGTGTGTCTATGGTTTCGAAAAAGGTAGTCTGCATTTCAGAGTGGGTGTATCAAAGGTAATATTAGGGTGTGAGGAGGTGCATCACATTATCACGTGGATGATGTCATCAGTGATGTAATTTGAGATGTCATCAGTGATGTGTCATTGACCGTGTCATGAATGATGTAATTTGTGAAGTCATCAGCAGTGTCTTGCGGAGGCACAAGTTATAGTTAGCTCAACTAACTAAAACAGCCACATTTCTCTGGTTTTCTATGAGTGAAATGTCCAACTAACTATAATGTCCCTGAAACCTATGTTTTTCAGTGAATTTCTATGTTTTTTTAAAGGCTAATTTCTAGCTATACCGTCCCTGAAACCTATGTTTTTTTCAATGAATTTCTAAGGTTTTTTAAATGCTAATTTCTAACTTTGCCTACAGAGGTAGGTAGGACATGTGAAGAAAGAGGAAGAAAGGTGCAGAAAGAAGTAATAGAAATGCAGAAAGTGGCAACAGAAGTCCAGAAAGATGAAGAAAAGTACAGAAAGAAGTAAGAGATATGCAGAAAGAACCATCAGGGGTGCAGAAAGAGGCCTTGTTTCAAAGTCGTTCTGTGCCCCCAACTTTTTACAGACTGGTACTGGTGGTAACTGACTTTGACTAACCAGGCCCGGAGCCAGTGCTATGCTAAAAGACAATTAGAATACAGGGAAACCACCTACATACACTAAGATACACTATGGGTTGGGGTATACCTGTGATTGGCATGACCTCCCCTGTAAGGCCCTAGGACATAATAGGGCAGGGAGATTAAAAGTACCTCTAACTCAGAGGTGCAGAAAGAGGCAAGAGAGTTATATAAACAGGCAGGAAATGTACATATTTAAACAACAATGGAGGAGTACCCCCTGTGGGCGAAAAATACAAAGAAGAAATTGCTTCTGTATCTGGAGCTTAAGGCTCTGGTTAGCAAAAATTGCCCCAACCCTTTACAGGACAGTAGTAGTCCTTAGAGAAGACCCCTCACTCACCAACCTGGTTGGTGACATGCTTCATCATTGGGGTCCCACCCCATAGGCCGAATGCCCATAGGGTGTGCTGCGACACCTGGTTACATTGGAGCGGGTTTCTTTGTTTTTTTATATGTGCAAAAGATAACTGTGATACGTGTGTTAAAAAGTGGCCAAGACTACTCACACCAAGAATTTATTCTTGAGTGCTTGATCCCTATTAAAATATATGTGGCACCAGTGCCTATTTAGGAAGGCTTTGGTGTCTCGAGAAGTGTGATAGTTCTAAAAATAGCGAAGTGTGCTATGTGAATTAGTTAAAAGTAGGTCTACATGTTTCAACCATCTTTAAAATTTTTGGTTTTCGTCAGGACCGTGTATCTTGAACGGGGTGGTCCGCACACGATAAGGCGCGTCCAGCCCTCGTTCAAAAACAGACCACAAATTGTGGTCTGGTGTAAAAATGTGCTTTTTCCTGGGTCAGGAGAAAAACCTGTAAGAGAAAAACATAGAGGGTTGGGTATACGTACTGGGGAGGACAAAACAAGGGTACACACTTAACAAATACTGTGCTAGGTGGGTTCACCAAAACTCAGGTGGTAGTAGAACACCTAAAATATCAGGTCGTACCCGTGGTCTGTCTATGGTACAAGACAGTAGTGCTCAGGCGGTAGTTACCGGAGCGTGGATGTGCTAAAAGAGAGAATCCAGCATCTAGTTCGTATACTAGTTGTTGGGACACGTGAAAAGGGAGGGGGAGGTGTGGCCACTACTAGTGCGGCGTCACAGCACGCCCAGGCATTATTGGAAGTGAACGGCAACTATAGTCTAGTGCCGCAAAAAAGCTGGTCATTTTTTGTTGAAAACATAATACACAGAATTGTTGTATTGCTTACACTTGAAGCGGTAATTAGCGCTTCATGGGCATCGAGTTGACCAAGACGGCAAGTATCCGTCACCTGAAAATTGCGAGAAAATGAAAGGCACGCATCCAATTAAAATGTCGCCTCTCTTGGATGCATTCAGGTCTGAGACGTATAGTATGCGTCTTACGTTTAATCACAAGGCACTTACTTGCGGCTTCTGCTCGTCTGGCATACAAACCTACTTAGTTCTAACTCGTGAATGCCCCGTGGAGTGTTCCGATGTGGTAGCGACGCCGAGAAGTAAACTGTTTGCTACTTCCTGGTTAGGCGTGGCTCCAGTCAGAGGATCCCGGCGGACCAATCGGAGCGAAGCTCAGGGGCGGAACCCGCTGACTCTTCGTCTGACGCTGCGGTCACATGGGTCTTAGTGTTTGCGGTTGTCAGGACAACTGCTGGGTGGACGAAGCTCACGGAGGAGCCGCATCCCAGAGGAAAAGGCAGAATTCAGGATTCTAACCTGGTCTGAACGTTCCTAAAGTTAAACATTTGGGAAAACAATTATTGGAAGCTAAAAGGAAAGATTCAGTATGCAAAAATTAGGCAAGTCAAATGGTGGGCTTAGATTAAGTGTCTCGGTGTTATGACTCTTAATTAGTTCGAAGTCTCAGTGCAGGGTACTTGAAATTACCACACTCTCTACATAAAAACCAACTTAGAGGGTCAGTTAACCCATTACTGTATTCCATGGAATATTATCGTTGAGGACAGTTTTATGGGTTGCAAGTCTGTAAACCCACCTTTGTTCCTTTTCAAAAAGGTGTTGGTTCACATTTGTTCCTGATTTTATTTGCTCAATTATAGTCCATTGTATTTCATCAGGGTTATGCCCTACCGACAGATAGTGTTCGGTAAGTCTGGTATTGGCCTTTCTGCACCTAATGGTGCTCCTGTGCTCGCCAATACGTGTTTTAATTTTTCTGCTGGTCATTCCCACGTAGCGTAGGTTACAGGGGCATGTTAACAAGTACACAACATTTTCACTATTGCAGTTAGTATGCCCCCTAATCGTCCAGATTTTATTTGGCTCCAGTTGTAAGGTTTTAGTGTTGTGAGTAAAAGGGCATACGCTACAGTTGCCGCATTTGTAGTGTCCTGTCACTTTTGGTAGCCCCCACGTGTTAAGGACTGACTCATTCTCCACCATATTTATTTTGGGTCTAGTGTTCACCACTGCATCTCTGATGCTCCTTGCCCTTCTGTATGAAAAAAGGGGCTTTTCCCATCTCAGGTTGCCAGTATTGAGGATGCCCCAGTGTTTTCCTATTATCTTTGTTACCTCATTGGAAATTGTGTTATACGTTGTGACACATGTTAGGGGGGTTTCCTCCTCCGTCCTGGTTGATTCCTCTAGGAGAGCCGCTCAATGTTGATTGCGGGCTCGTTTCTGACTTTTGTTTAGGATCTTACTCGGGTATCCCCGGTTCTTCAGTTTAGTTGTGAAATCCTGAGCCTGTTGTTTGTAATCGTCAAGTTCGCTGCAATTTCTGCGCAACCGTAGGTATTGTCCATACGGTAAATTCTCCTGCAGAGGTCTCGGATGAAAGCTTTCGAAGCGGAGTAGATTATTTTTAGCAGTGGGTTTGTAGTGGGTGGCAGTTGACAACTTTCCATTGGCTTTTGTTATGGTGAGATCCAGGAAGACCAAGGAATTCAGGTCCTTCACATAAGTAAATTTCAAGTGATCATCCCGTGTGTTGATCGAGTTGAAGAAGGATGTTAACGTGTCTTCGCTGCCTTTCCAAATGGTCAGCACGTCGTCTATATACCTTCTCCAAAGTAAGATATTAGAGCTGCAGGGGTTATGCTGGCTAAGGATGTACTTCTCCTCGAAATCGTGTACATACAGGCCTGCTACACTAGGACCAAAAGTACTGCCCATAGATGTGCCCCCAGTCTGCAGATAGATCTTGTCCTCATATTGGAAGTAGTTTCTCTTTAGGGCCAGTCTTGCACATTCTAAGATGAACTCTCTTGGGGTTCTAGAGGTCCATTCTTCTTTGTCCAGAGCCCTTTTGAGCACCTCCAGAGTGGCATCCTGGGGAATGCTTGTATATAAGCTCTCAATATCAAAACTTACCAAGATGGTGTCATCGTCTATGGTAAGTTGATCCAGGAGTCGTAGTACGCTTTTGGTATCCTGTAAATAGGTGCTTGTTTTTTGTACCATAGTTTTGAAAAAGGCATCACAAAAACAAGAAAGGGGTTCAAGCAGTGAACCTATCCCTGAGACAATAGGTCTTCCAGGTGGTGGTATTTTGTTCTTGTGCATCTTTAGGAGCGTGTAAAAGTAGGGAATCCTCCCCTCACTTTTACACAAGAAATCAGCCTCTTGTTTGGAGAGGTAACCCTCTGCTTCTCCATGTTCCACAAGTGACGTGATCTCATCTCTGAGATCATCTGTGGGGTCCATTGGTAGTCTTCGATAGTTCAAGTGATCCCCCAGTAGTCTGAGACATTCGGTCTGATAAGCTGATTTGTCAAGAATGACTATCCCTCCGCCCTTATCAGCGGGTTTGATGATAATGGTGTCTGAGTTCTGTAGGTTCGTTAGTGCAATTCTCTCTTGTTTGGTAAGATTCATAAAGGGTTTCTTTGGGGACATTTTCTCCACCTCGTTGAAGACCGCCTGCTCAAATGTAGAGACTTCAACAGGGACCATATGTGGTGGTGGTATAAATGTGGATTTGTTCCGTAGCCCTGTCTCATTGGCATCAGTACTTTCCTCTGTTATGGTTTTCTTTTCAAAAAAGGCTTTAAGTCTCAATTTCCTGAAAAAAGAAGCCAGTTCGCAGTGGAGCTTGAACTTGTCCAAATTTGCGGTTGGTACAAAACCTAACCCTTTGTTAAGTACTGATTCCTCATCTTTGCTGAGGGGTCTGTTAGAGAGATTAGTAATTAGGTTCTCCGATTGCTCGGTCCTGCTTGTTGAGCTTTGTTCCTGCCCTGGTTGGTACTCGGATCTTCCGGTGCCCAGTGGACTTGGTTGCCCTGACCGGCATTTTTTCTCCTTCCCCGTCCTCTCCCGCCCCAGTTTAAACAAGCATTTACAATGCAACGGTTTCACAATTGGAAAAGTTTGAGCTATTGGCATTGTGAATGACAAACTTTTTATTTATGTGTTGGTTTTGAAAACAGATAAATAAATGGCATTGTCATTTACAATAGCAATAGCTTAATCTCTCGCAAATGCGATTTCAACGTTCCAAGCACATCAGCCGGCGTAGTGAGGCCAAGCTGTGATAGAAGACTGTCCCGGGAAATATGGACCCCTCAGGACTAAAGGCCTGCAATATTAACTGGACTCTTCCCAGGAGCCACTCGGAAAATAGTTGTTCTTGTTGAAAGAGATAACTACAGCACTAATACTCTGAAAAGTGGTCGCCATTATGTGGCAAGAGTGTGGCAGAGTTAACTAAGTCATGTGTCTAAAAATGGCAAATTATGTGTTGGAATATGGCACTTTGTGATAGTATTTCTTCTTTATTTTGTCGTATTTACCAATGTTAACACTGTCTTAGAAAATGATAGGATGCATTTGCACCACTTTAGCACTTAAAAACAGTATTAGGCTAAACAAAGTTTACCTGACAACCTTCTGCTGGACAACAGCACATTTTGCTGCACATTTTGTCATTTTTGTTCTGTTTGAGCTACATACAAATTGTTTCCATTAAAATCTGCAAATTAAGCAGCAGTTGAAGGATTACGTCGCAAATACGGTAACTCCATAATTGTGCGAAAAACGCTGCACATGAAAATCTCATAGTTCCAGTGGCCTTGACATTCGTTTGAAGCATGATGAAAGCAATGACTGATCCTACCCTGTCCCTGCCAGCCTTTCACTAGTATAATCCATACGGCGACACAGCGCAATCTGGAAAAGGTTAATTATAAACATTCACGTTTGACCTGCACCTCGAGGGAACATTAACATGAGGTCTAGAAATGGGACAAGAAGAGGCAGATTCGCTGGTGTTATTTATTTAGATGAACTTTACCCGTTGTTTGCATAAAGGGTTAACACCAATTCTTAATCTGATCAATTCTCTTCTTATCTGCTGACATGGTAGTCTACGAATATAATAGAAATGCTGCTTATTTTGCCACGAGTTGGCCATAAAACGTACAGATCGTGAGCTCAAAAGTTTTCTCTCCCCAGCCCCGAGTTCCCTCTTATCAGCCTCGGTTTGTAAGGCCTGAGGGCACAGCTTGGTCCTCATGATTCTACAAGCTTTAGTTATAGTGCCAAAATCGGCAGCTCTGGCCGTTATGCCACAGCTTCATTTAACCCTGTTCGCCAAGTTGTAGTTGTCGTGAGTCAAGAAGAATGCTCCACTGCTGATGCTTGCACTGACGCTGTATGCACCTGCCTGTTCTGTGTGAAGGAATCTGATGGCGCTGCCGTCCATGAAGCAGCATTCCATTCCATCGCTGCTGGTTCTTCGTGCTAGTCTGCATACAGTTGTAAGTGCGCCGTGTGCGTGGAATGGCCGCTATGTACATCCATTGTATTATGGATGTGGACTCTCATGAACACTTGTTTGGCACGTGCATGGCTTGGTGTCGGGATGATAAAACATCTCGTGTTGACCCTTTGCTCCGCCTGTGGTTCAGCCGTCAGTGTGATGCGCTGCAGAGCTTGGTTTATGTCACCATAAACCCAGTAGACCATGTGAGTTCCTCCCTTCCTGAATAAAGACGGCCAGTGCAGGCACTCCTGCCCATTGTGCTGATTGTAGGGCATGAATTGGCAGTGAAGCGTAGCTCGGGTTGTGTTCTAGGATGTGCGAGGTGCAGCCTGCTCTTTATTGCCTCTGTTTACAGTAGGAATGGAAGGGGCCGTGGCTGGGGCATGGCGTGAGTGGATCTGAATCCATGCGCATTAACTACCGGAATACCCAAGAATACCCGGAGCCAGAGTGATGTGGGGGGTTCCATGTGACGAGCACTAGTTGACTCCGCCAGTCCTACTGTGCATGCCCGGAAAATGTGCAGCACCTGGAGGGCTCGCGTGGTTCCTCGGTGGACTCCTGCATGACTTATGTCCAAGAAGGGAGCTTCTTAAAATGCATGTTTACCTATGTGCAAGAGCTCGTGGGCTCTTGTATTCGAAAATGCGAAGACCACGCTCACCTGACAGCAGCTACCGGTACAGCACCCTCGATCTTCCTTTCTGCTCCAAAGTCACTTAGTCTGCACGAGAATTTGTCCTATCGGCAGCGTTAGGCTGTCTGCGGCTGCGGGGCGGGCCTCGAGGTCAGGTGACGTCCGTCACAAAGAGGCGGGAACAGAGGAGTCACTGAAACCGGAAGACATGCGCGCTCTTACCCAATCCAGTCAGAGGTCATCCAAAACTGTACACTTACCGTTTGCTACGCTTATATTGCCAGTCAGCGTTATGGCCATCTTCGAGTCAGGCAAAACGTATATAAACTACGGAAGAGCAGCGCTACTTTGTTTTTGTTGTTGTACATGTTACGTTGTATTTGCTGGCGATCTGCAGACCACAGCAATGTGGAGCGTTTATAACGACCAATACATTGTGGGAGGACAGTTTAGTAAAGGAACATTGCAAAATTCGTGCTGACCGTGAGAAACCATCACAATACTGCACAGGCAACTGTAGAAGACTCATTTCAGAGGAAACAGTTGAAATGTGACATCATTAGACCAAGATGAACACATTATGATAACGTTGATCTCACGCAATATAAGTCAGGTCCCGGGCCGTGCTGTGATTGGCTGACGTCACGGGGGTGTCCCGGGCGGCAGCCAATCACAGCGCGGCCCGGGAAATGACGTCACGGGGGTGTCCCGGGCCGGCAGCCAATCGCAGCGCGGCCCGGGACAAAGGGGCGGGGCTTAAAAAAAGCACCAGAAACGCCCCCGAATCGCGTTTTCAAGAGAAAGCGCGATTGACAGCCTCTGTCTCCCAATGGCTAGCCCCCATTTATGGAGCTAGCCAATGAGAGGCAGAGGCGTTGCCGACATCCATACTGAAGACAAAAGTTTTCAAACTGGGAGGGGCTGTGCCCCTCGCCAGGTTGAAACCTAAAAAGGGGGCATGTAGGGGTTTTGAGGAAAAAAAGGTTGCTGAAACGGTGGTTGCCACCCATACATGGGGAAGTTTGGTGGCTGGTTGTATACATCCTGAAAAGGCGGCATTGGCATTGGGTTAAATGTAGGCCAATTGTTCTTCCCTCTACCTCGTCCTCTACCTCTTGATTTTATGCTTCCATTACTTGAATTACCACTGGAGTTAGAGGTATTGCTAGATGCATTACTTGAAGCATCAGAGTTGTCATCCCCTTTGGATGGTGGTACGTATTCCGGATCGGAGTAGGGGTATGCTTTCACCATGGTGAATCTTTTTAAATCTTTTTGGAATTTTTGCACTTTCTGTTGTGTTAAATTGTCTTTGTAGTCTGTCATTTCTTTGTTCAGTTCATCTAGCTTTTTCTTAAAGCCGGTGATAGTGGTTTTCATATTGCCTTCCGCTACTTGAATTTCCACTTGGATTTTCTCGGATAGTCTTAAAGCTGTTTTTAAAATCAAGACTATCCAGTCGTGTGTACAATGCCATGCTATGGAAGCCCAGTCTTTTCAAAAGACTTCGTCTTCTAAAAAGATGCGGGGAGCATTGGAGACTAGTAGCCCTTTCGGCGCCATGTTCTTGCCCAGATATTGTTTTAGGATAGTCCCATGTAGGATTGTCCTAATTCTGTTCCTTTTTAGCTCCGTTAAGTTTTCCCAATCTTTGGTTGCAGAAATGCTTTGAGCAATGCTAGGGTCCGCAGAAATAGAGAGATCGCTCATCACCTCCTCAACCTCTTCAGAGGTGTAGGAAAGACCTTGATTTTCGGCCATGGTTGTCAAGAATAGGGTCTAATTATGTGTCGCTCTCGCAGCTGTGCGCTGCCTAATATGTATACATCAAAAGAGAGAGTAAGGGAGATTGCACAGACTATGTGTGGTGGGAACTCCTGGTCCCCTAAGGTAGAGTTAAACAACAATGGAGGAGTACCCCCTGTGGGCGAAAAATACAAAGAAGAAATTGCTTCTGTATCTGGAGCTTAAGGCTCTGGTTAGCAAAAATTGCCCCAACCCTTTACAGGACAGTAGTAGTCCTTAGAGAAGACCCCTCACTCACCAACCTGGTTGGTGACATGCTTCATCATTGGGGTCCCACCCCATAGGCCGAATGCCCATAGGGTGTGCTGCGACACCTGGTTACAGTGGAGCGGGTTTCTTTGTTTTTTTATATGTGCAAAAGATAACTGTGATACGTGTGTTAAAAAGGGGCAAAGACTACTCACACCAAGAATTTATTCTTGAGTGCTTGATCCCTATTAAAATATATGTGGCACCAGTGCCTATTTAGGAAGGCTTTGGTGTCTCGAGAAGTGTGATAGTTCTAAAAAATAGCGAAGTGTGCTATGTGAATTAGTTAAAAGTAGGTCTACATGTTTCAACCATCTTTAAAATTTTTGGTTTTCGTCAGGAACGTGTATCTTGAACGGGGTGGTCCGCACACGCTAAGGCGCGTCCAGCCCTCGTTCAAAAACAGACCACAAATTGTGGTCTGGTGTAAAAATGTGCTTTTTCCTGGGTCAGGAGAAAAACCTGTAAGAGAAAAACATAGAGGGTTGGGTATACGTACTGGGGAGGACAAAACAAGGGTACACACTTAACAAATACTGTGCTAGGTGGGTTCACCAAAACTCAGGTGGTAGTAGAACACCTAAAATATCAGGTCGTACCCGTGGTCTGTCTATGGTACAAGACAGTAGTGCTCAGGCGGCAGTTACCGGAGCGTGGATGTGCTAAAAGAGAGAATCCAGCATCTAGTTTGTATACTAGTTGTTGGGACACGTGAAAAGGGAGGGGGAGGTGTGGCCACTACTAGTGCGGCGTCACAACACGCCCAGGCATTATTGGAAGTGAACGGCAACTATAGTCTAGTGCCGCAAAAAAGCTGGTCATTTTTTGTTGAAAACATAATACACAGAATTGTTGTATTGCTTACACTTGAAGCGGTAATTAGCGCTTCATGGGCATCGAGTTGACCAAGACGGCAAGTATCCGTCACCTGAAAATTGCGAGAAAATGAAAGGCGAGCATCCAATTAAAATGTCGCCTCTCTTGGATGCATTCAGGTCTGAGACGTATAGTATGCGTCTTACGTTTAATCACAGGGCACTTACTTGCGGCTTCTGCTCGTCTGGCATACAAACCTACTTAGTTCTAACTCGTGAATGCCCCATGGAGTGTTCCGATGTGGTAGCGACGCCGAGAAGTAAACTGTTTGCTACTTCCTGGTTAGGCGTGGCTCCAGTCAGAGGATCCCGGCGGACCAATCGGAGCGAAGCTCAGGGGCGGAACCCGCTGACGCTTCGTCTGACGCTGCGGTCACATGGGTCTTAGTGTTTGCGGTTGTCAGGACAACTGCTGGGCGGACGAAGCTCACGGAGGAGCCGCATCCTAGAGGAAAAGCCAGAATTCAGGATTCTAACCTGGTCTGAACGTTCCTAAAGTTAAACATTTGGGAAAACAATTATTGGAAGCTAAAAGGAAAGATTCAGTATGCAAAAATTAGGCAAATCAAATGGTGGGCTTAAATTAAGTGTCTCGGTGTTATGACTCTTAATTAGTTCGAAGTCTCAGTGCAGGGTACTTGAAATTACCACACTCTCTACATAAAAACCAACTTAGACGGTCAGGTAACCCATTACTGTATTCCATGGAATATTATCGTTGAGGCCAGTTTTATGGGTTGCAAGTCTGTAAACCCACCTTTGTTCCTCTTCAAAAAGGCGTTGGTTCACATTTGTTCCTGATTTTATTTGCTCAATTATAGCCCATTGTATTTCATCAGGGTTATGCCCTACCGACAGATAGTGTTCGGTAAGTCTGGTATTGGCCTTTCTGCACCTAATGGTGCTCCTGTGCTCGCCAATACGTGTTTTAATTTTTCTGCTGGTCATTCCCACGTAGCGTAGGTTACAGGGGCATGTTAACAAGTACACAACATTTTCACTATTGCAGTTAGTATGCCCCCTAATCGTCCAGATTTTATTTGGCTCCAGTTGTAAGGTTTTAGTGTTGTGAGTAAAAGGGCATACGCTACAGTTGCCGCATTTGTAGTGTCCTGTCACTTTTGGTGGCCCCCACGTGTTAAGGACTGATTCATTCTCCACCATATTTATTTTGGGTCTAGTGTTCACCACTGCATCTCTGATGCTCCTTTCCCTTCTGTATGAAAAAAGGGGCTTTTCCCATCTCAGGTTGCCAGTATTGAGGATGCCCCAGTGTTTTCCTATTATCTTTGTTACCTCATTGGAAATTGTGTTATACGTTGTGACACATGTTAGGGGGGTTTCCTCCTCCGTCCTGGTTGATTCCTCTAGGAGAGCCGCTCAATGTTGATTGCGGGCTCGTTTCTGACTTTTGTTTAGGATCTTACTCGGGTATCCCCGGTTCTTCAGTTTAGTTGTGAGATCCTGAGCCTGTTGTTTGTAATCGTCAAGTTCGCTGCAATTTCTGCGCAACCGTAGGTATTGTCCATACGGTAAATTCTCCCGCAGAGGTCTCGGATGAAAGCTTTCGAAGCGGAGTAGATTATTTTTAGCAGTGGGTTTGTAGTGGGTGGCAGTTGACAACTTTCCATTGGCTTTTGTTATGGTGAGATCCAGGAAGACCAAGGAATTCAGGTCCTTCACATAAGTAAATTTCAAGTGATCATCCCGTGTGTTGATCGAGTTGAAGAAGGATGTTAACGTGTCTTCGCTGCCTTTCCAAATGGTCAGCACGTCGTCTATATACCTTCTCCAAAGTAAGATATTAGAGCTGCAGGGGTTATGCTGGCTAAGGATGTACTTCTCCTCAAAATCGTGTACATACAGGCCTGCTACACTAGGACCAAAAGTACTGCCCATAGATGTGCCCCCAGTCTGGAGATAGATCTTGTCCTCATATTGGAAGTAGTTTCTCTTTAGGGCCAGTCTTGCTCATTCTAAGATGAACTCTCTTGGGGTTCTAGAGGTCCATTCTTCTTTGTCCAGTGCCCTTTTGAGCACCTCCAGAGTGGCATCCTGAGGAATGCTTGTATATAAGCTCTCAATATCAAAACTTACCAAGATGGTGTCATCGTCTATGGTAAGTTGATCCAGGAGTCGTCGTACGCTTTTGGTATCCTGTAAATAGGTGCTTGTTTTTTGTACCATAGTTTTGAAAAAGGCATCACAAAAACAAGAAAGGGGTTCAAGCAGTGAACCTATCCCTGAGACAATAGGTCTTCCAGGTGGTGGTATTTTGTTCTTGTGCATCTTTGGGAGCGTGTAAAAGTAGGGAATCCTCCCCTCACTTTTACACAAGAAATCAGCCTCTTGTTTGGAGAGGTAACCCTCTGCTTCTCCATGTTCCACAAGTGACGTGATCTCATCTCTGAGATCATCTGTGGGGTCCATTGGTAGTCTTCGATAGTTCAAGTGATCCCCCAGTAGTCTGAGACATTCGGTCTGATAAGCTGATTTGTCAAGAATGACTATCCCTCCGCCCTTATCAGCGGGTTTGATGATAATGGTGTCTGAGTTCTGTAGGTTCGTTAGTGCAATTCTCTCTTGTTTGGTAAGATTCATAAAGGGTTTCTTTGGGGACATTTTCTCCACCTCGTTGAAGACCGCCTGCTCAAATGTAGAGACTTCAACAGGGACCATATGTGGTGGTGGTATAAATGTGGATTTGTTCCGTAGCCCTGTCTCATTGGCATCGGTACTTTCCTCTGTTATGGTTTTCTTTTCAAAAAAGGCTTTAAGTCTCAATTTCCTGAAAAAAGAAGCCAGTTCGCAGTGGAGCTTGAACTTGTCCAAATTTGCGGTTGGTACAAAACCTAACCCTTTGTTAAGTACTGATTCCTCATCTTTGCTGAGGGGTCTGTTGGAGAGATTAGTAATTAGGTTCTCCGATTGCTCGGTCCTGCTTGTTGAGCTTTGTTCCTGCCCTGGTTGGAACTCGGATCTTCCGGTGCCCAGTGGACTTGGTTGCCCTGACCGGCATTTTTTCTCCTTCCCCGTCCTCTCCCGCCCCAGTTTAAAAAAGGGGGCATGTAGGGGTTTTGAGGAAAAAAAGGTTGCTGAAACGGTGGTTGCCACCCATACATGGGGAAGTTTGGTGGCTGGTTGTATACATCCTGAAAAGGCGGCATTGGCATTGGGTTAAATGTAGGCCAATTGTTCTTCCCTCTACCTCGTCCTCTACCTCTTGATTTTATGCTTCCATTACTTGAATTACCACTGGAGTTAGAGGTATTGCTAGATGCATTACTTGAAGCATCAGAGTTGTCATCCCCTTTGGATGTTGGTACGTATTCCGGATCGGAGTAGGGGTATGCTTTCACCATGGTGAATCTTTTTAAATCTTTTTGGAATTTTTGCACTTTCTGTTGTGTTAAATTGTCTTTGTAGTCTGTCATTTCTTTGTTCAGTTCATCTAGCTTTTTCTTAAAGCCGGTGATAGTGGTTTTCATATTGCCTTCCACTACTTGAATTTCCACTTGGATTTTCTCGGATAGTCTTAAAGCTGTTTTTAAAATCAAGACTATCCAGTCGTGTGTACAATGCCATGCTATGGAAGCCCAGTCTTTTCGAAAGACTTTGTCTTCTAAAAAGATGCGGGGAGCATTGGAGACTAGTAGCCCTTTCGGCGCCATGTTCTTGCCCAGATATTGTTTTAGGATAGTCCCATGTAGGATCGTCCTAATTCTGTTCCTTTTTAGCTCCGTTAAGTTTTCCCAATCTTTGGTTGCAGAAATGCTTTGAGCAAGTCTAGGGTCCGCAAAAATAGAGCGATCGCTCATCACCTCCTCAACCTCTTCAGAGGTGTAGGAAAGACCTTGATTTTCGGCCATGGTTGTCAAGAATAGGGTCTAATTATGTGTCGCTCTCGCAGCTGTGCGCTGCCTAATATGTATACATCAAAAGAGAGAGTAAGGGAGATTGCACAAACTATGTGTGGTGGGAACTCCTGGTCCCCTAAGGTAGAGTTAAACAACAATGGAGGAGTACCCCCTGTGGGCGAAAAATACAAAGAAGAAATTGCTTCTGTATCTGGAGCTTAAGGCTCTGGTTAGCAAAAATTGCCCCAACCCTTTACAGGACAGTAGTAGTCCTTAGAGAAGACCCCTCACTCACCAACCTGGTTGGTGACATGCTTCATCATTGGGGTCCCACCCCATAGGCCGAATGCCCATAGGGTGTGCTGCGACACCTGGTTACAGTGGAGCGGGTTTCTTTGTTTTTTTATATGTGCAAAAGATAACTGTGATACGTGTGTTAAAAAGGGGCCAAGACTACTCACACCAAGAATTTATTCTTGAGTGCTTGATCCCTATTAAAATATATGTGGCACCAGTGCCTATTTAGGAAGGCTTTGGTGTCTCGAGAAGTGTGATAGTTCTAAAAATAGCGAAGTGTGCTATGTGAATTAGTTAAAAGTAGGTCTACATGTTTCAACCATCTTTAAAATTTTTGGTTTTCGTCAGGACCGTGTATCTTGAACGGGGTGGTCCGCACACGCTAAGGCGCGTCCAGCCCTCGTTCAAAAACAGACCACAAATTGTGGTCTTGTGTAAAAATGTGCTTTTCCCTGGGTTAGGAGAAAAACCTGTAAGAGAAAAACATAGAGGGTTGGGTATACGTACTGGGGAGGACAAAACAAGGGTACACACTTAACAAATACTGTGGTAGGTGGGTTCACCAAAACTCAGGTGGTAGTAGAACACCTAAAATATCAGGTCGTACCCGTGGTCTGTCTATGGTACAAGACAGTAGTGCTCAGGCGGTAGTTACCGGAGCGTGGATGTGCTAAAAGAGAGAATCCAGCATCTAGTTTGTATACTAGTTGTTGGGACACCTGAAAAGGGAGGGGGAGGTGTTCCGCCCCTGAGCTTCGCTCCGATTGGTCCGCCGGGTTCATCTGACTGGAGCCACGCCTAACCAGGAAGTAGCAAACAGTTTACTTCTCGCGTCGCTACCACATCGGAACACTCCACGGGGCATTCACGAGTTAGAACTAAGTAGGTTTGTACGCCAGACGAGCAGAAGCCGCAAGTAAGTGCCCTGTGATTAAACGTAAGATGCATACTATACGTCTCAGACCTGAATGCATCCAAGAGAGGCGACATTTTAATTGGATGCGCGCCTTTCATTTTCTCGCAATTTTCAGGTGACGGATACTTGCCGTCTTGGTCAACTCGATGCCCATGAAGCGCTAATTACCGCTTCAAGTGTAAGCAATACAACAATTCTGTGTATTATGTTTTCAACAAAAAATGACCAGCTTTTTTGCGGCACTAGACTATAGTTGCCGTTCACTTCCAGTAATGCCTGGGCGTGTTGTGACGCCGCACTAGTAGTGGCGATTGCTCTCCCATACCTCCCCCTCCCTTTTCACGTGTCCCAACAACTAGTATACGAACTAGATGCTGGATTCTCTCTTTTAGCACATCCACGCTCCGGTAACTACCGCCTGAGCACTACTGTCTTGTACCATAGACAAACCACGGGTACAACCTGATATTTTAGGTGTTCTACTACCACCTGAGTTTTGGTGAACCCACCTAGCACAGTATTTGTTAAGTGTGTACCCTTGTTTTGTCCTCCCCAGTACGTATACCCAACCCTCTATGTTTTTCTCTTACAGGTTTTTCTCCTGACCAAGGAAAAAGCAAATTTTTACACCAGACCACAATTTGTGGTCTGTTTTTGAACGAGGGCTGGACGCGCCTTAGCGTGTGCGGACCACCCCGTTCAAGATACACAGTCCTGACGAAAACCAAAAATTTTAAAGATGGTTGAAACATGTAGACCTACTTTTAACTAATTCACATAGCACACTTCGCTATTTTTAGAACTATCACACTTCTCGAGACACCAAAGCCTTCCTAAATAGGCACTGGTGCCACATATATTTTAAATGGGATCAAGCACTCAAGAATAAATTCTTGGTGTGAGTAGTCTTGGCCCCTTTTTAACACACGTATCACAGTTATCTTTTGCACATATAAAAAAACAAAGAAACCCGCTCCACTGTAACCAGGTGTCGCAGCACACCCTATGGGCATTCGGCCTATGGGGTGGGACCCCAATGATGAAGCATGTCACCAACCAGGTTGGTGAGTGAGGGGTCTTCTCTAAGGACTACTACTGTCCTGTAAAGGGTTGGGGCAATTTTTGCTAACCAGAGCCTTAAGCTCCAGATACAGAAGCAATTTCTTCTTTGTATTTTTCGCCCACAGGGGGTACTCCTCCATTGTTGTTTAACTCTACCTTAGGGGACCAGGAGTTCCCACCACACATAGTCTGTGCAATCTACCTTACTCTCTCCTTTGATGTATACATATTAGGCAGTGCACAGCTGCGAGAGCGACACATAATTAGACCCTATTCTTGACAACCATGGCCGAAAATCAAGGTCTTTCCTACACCTCTGAAGAGGTTGAGGAGGTGATGAGCGATCTCTCTATTTTTGCGGACCCTAGCATTGCTCAAAGCATTTCTGCAACCAAAGATTGGGAAAACTTAACGGAGCTAAAAAGGAACAGAATTAGGACGATCCTACATGGAACTATCCAAAAACAATATCTGGGCAAGAACATGGCGCCGAAAGGGCTACTAGTCTCCAATGCTCCCCGCATCTTTTTAGAAGACGAAGTCTTTCGAAAAGACTGGGCTGCCATAGCATGGCATTGTACCCACGACTGGATAGTCTTGATTTTAAAAACAGCTTTAAGACTATCCGAGAAAATCCAAGTGGAAATTCAAGTAGCGGAAGGCAATATGAAAACCACTATCACCGGCTTTAAGAAAAAGCTAGATGAACTGAACAAAGAAATGACAGACTACAAAGACAATTTAACACAACAGAAAGTGCAAAAATTCCAAAAAGATTTAAAAAGATTCACCATGGTGAAAGCATACCCCTACTCCGATCCGGAATACGTACCACCATCCAAAGGGGATGACAACTCTGATGCTTCAAGTAATGCATCTAGCAATACCTCTAACTCCAGTGGTAATTCAAGTAATGGAAGCATAAAAACAAGAGGTAGAGGACAAGGTAGAGGGAAAAACTATTGGCCTACATTTAACCCAATGCCAATGCCGCCTTTTCAGGATGTATACAACCAGCCACCAAACTTCCCCATGTATGGGTGGCAACCACCGTTTCAGCAACCTTTTTTTCCTCAAAACCCCTACATGCCCCCTTTTTTAAACCGGGCGGGAGAGGACGGGGAAGGAGAAAAAATGCCGGTCAGGGCAACCAAGTCCACTGGGCACCGGAAGATCCGAGTACCAACCAGGGTAGGAACAAAGCTCAACAAGCAGGACCGAGCAATTGGAGAACCTAATTACTAATCTCTCCAACAGACCCCTCAGCAAAGATGAGGAATCAGTACTTAACAAAGGGTTATGTTTTGTATCAACCGCAAATTTGGACAAGTTCAAGCTCCACTGCGAACTGTCTTCTTTTTTCAGGAAATTGAGACTTAAAGCCTTTTTTGAAAAGAAAACCATAACAGAGGAAAGTACCGATGCCAATGAGACAGGGCTACGGAACAAATCCACATTTATACCACCACCACATATTGTCCCTGCTGAAGTCTCTACATTTGAGCAGGCGGTCTTCAACGAGGTGGAGAAAATGTCCCCAAAGAAACCCTTTATGAATCTTACCAAACAAGAGAGAATTGCACTAACGAACCTACAGAACTCAGACACCATTATCATCAAACCCGCTGATAAGGGCGGAGGGATAGTCATTCTTGACAAATCAGCTTATCAGACCGAATGTCTCAGACTACTGGGGGATCACTTGAACTATCGAAGACTCCCAATGGACCCCACAGATGATCTCAGAGATGAGATCACGTCACTTGTGGAACATGGAGAAGCAGAGGGTTACCTCTCCAAACAAGAGGCTGATTTCTTGTGTAAAAGTGAGGGGAGGATTCCCTACTTTTACACGCTCCCAAAGATGCACAAGAACAAAATACCACCACCTGGAAGACCTATTGTCTCAGGGATAGGTTCACTGCTTGAACCCCTTTTTTGTTTTTGTGATGTCTTTTTCAAAACTATGGTACAAAAAACAAGCACCTATTTACAGGATACCAAAAGCGTACTATGACTCCTGGATCAACTTACCATAGACAATGACACCATCTTGGTAAGTTTTGATATTGAGAGCTTATATTCAAGCATTCCCCAGGATGCCACTCTGGAGGTGCTCAAAAGGGCTCTGGACAAAGAAGAATGGACCTCTAGAACCCCAAGAGAGTTCATCTTAGAATGCGCAAGACTGGCCCTAAAGAGAAACTACTTCCAATATGAGGACAAGATCTATCTCCAGACTGGGGGCACATCTATGGGCAGTACTTTTGCTCCTAATGTAGCAGGCCTGTATGTACACGATTTCGAGGAGAAGTACATCCTTAGCCAGCATAACCCCTACAGCTCTAATATCTTACTTTGGAGAAGGTATATAGACAACGTGCTGACCATTTGGAAAGGCAGCGAAGACACGTTAACATCCTTCTTCAACTGGATTAACACACGGGATGATCACTTGAAATTTACTTATGTGAAGGACCTGAATTCCTTGGTTTTCCTGGATCTCACCATAGCAAAAGCCAATGGAAAGTTGTCAACTGCCACCCACTACAAACCCACTGCTAAAAATAATCTACTCCGCTTCGAAAGCTTTCATCCGAGACCTCTGCGGGAGAATTTACCGTATGGACAATACCTACTGTTGCGCAGAAATTGCAGCGAACTTGACGATTACAAACAACAGGCTCAGGATCTCACAACTAAACTGAAGAACCGGGGATACCCGAGTAAGATCCTAAACAAAAATCAGAAACGAGCCCGCAATCAACATCGAGCGGCTCTCCTAGAGGAATCAACCAGGACGGAGGAGGAAACCCCCCTAACATGTGTCACAACGTATAACACAATTTCCAATGAGGTAACAAAGATAATAGGAAAACACTGGGCCATCCTCAATACTGGCAATCTGAGATGGGAAAAGCCCCTTTTTTCATACAGAAGGGCAAGGAGCATCAGAGATGCAGTGGCGAACACTAGACCCAAAATAAATATGGTGGAGAATGAGTCACTCCTTAACACGTGGGGGCTACCAAAAGTGACAGGACACTACAAATGCGGCAACTGTAGCGCATGCCCTTTTACTCACAACACTAAAACCTTACAACTGGAGCCAAATAAAATCTGGACGATTAGGGGGCATACTAACTGCAATAGTGAAAATGTTGTGTACTTGTTAACATGCCCCTGTAACCTACGCTACGTGGGAATGACCAGCAGAAAAATTAAAACACGTATTGGCGAGCACAGGAGCACCATTAGGTGCAGAAAGGCCAATACCAGACTTACCGAACACTATCTGTCGGTAGGGCATAACCCTGATGAAATACAATGGACTATAATTGAGCAAATAAAATCAGGAACAAATGTGAACCAACGCCTTTTTGAAAAGGAACAAAGGTGGGTTTACAGACTTGCAACCCATAAAACTGGCCTCAACAATAATATTCCATGGAATACAGTAATGGGTTAACTGACCCTCTAAGTTGGTTTTTATGTAGAGAGTGTGGTAATTTCAAGTACCCTGCACTGAGACTTCGAACTAATTAAGAGTCATAACACCGAGACACTTAATCTAAGCCCACCATTTGACTTGCCTAATTTTTGCATACTGAATCTTTCCTTTTAGCTTCCAATAATTGTTTTCCCAAATGTTTAACTTTAGGAACGTTCAGACCAGGTTAGAATCCTGAATTCTGCCTTTTCCTCTGGGACGCGGCTCCTCCGTGAGCTTCGTCCGCCCAGCAGTTGTCCTGACAACCGCAAACACTAAAACCCATGTGACCGCAGCGTCAGACGAAGCATCAGCGGGTTCCGCCCCTGAGCTTCGCTCCGATTGGTCCGCCGGGATCCTCTGACTGGAGCCACGCCTAACCAGGAAGTAGCAAACAGTTTACTTCTCGCGTCGCTACCACATCGGAACACTCCACGGGGCATTCACGAGTTAGAACTAAGTAGGTTTGTACGCCAGACGAGCAGAAGCCGCAAGTAAGTGCCCTGTGATTAAACGTAAGATGCATACTATACGTCTCAGACCTGAATGCATCCAAGAGAGGCGACATTTTAATTGGATGCGCGCCTTTCATTTTCTCGCAATTTTCAGGTGACGGATACTTGCCGTCTTGGTCAACTCGATGCCCATGAAGCGCTAATTACCGCTTCAAGTGTAAGCAATACAACAATTCTGTGTATTATGATTTCAACAAAAAATGACCAGCTTTTTTGCGGCACTAGACTATAGTTGCCGTTCACTTCCAGTAATGCCTGGGCGTGTTGTGACGCCGCACTAGTAGTGGCGATTGCTCTCCCACACCTCCCCCTCCCTTTTCACGTGTCCCAACAACTAGTATACGAACTAGATGCTGGATTCTCTCTTTTAACACATCCACGCTCCGGTAACTACCGCCTGAGCACTACTGTCTTGTACCATAGACAGACCACGGGTACGACCTGATATTTTAGGTGTTCTACTACCACCTGAGTTTTGGTGAACCCACCTAGCACAGTATTTGTTAAGTGTGTACCCTTGTTTTGTCCTCCCCAGTACGTATACCCAACCCTCTATGTTTTTCTCTTACAGGTTTTTCTCTTGACCCAGGAAAAAGCACATTTTTACACCAGACCACAATTTGTGGTCTGTTTTTGAACGAGGGGTGGACGCGCCTTAGCGTGTGCGGACCACCCCGTTCAAGATACACGGTCCTGAAGAAAACCACAAATTTTAAAGATGGTTGAAACATGTAGACCTACTTTTAACTAATTCACATAGCACACTTCGCTATTTTTAGAACTATCACACTTCTCGAGACACCAAAGCCTTCCTAAATAGGCACTGGTGCCACATATATTTTAAATGGGATCAAGCACTCAAGAATAAATTCTTGGTGTGAGTAGTCTTGGCCCCTTTTTAACACACGTATCACAGTTATCTTTTGCACATATAAAAAAACAAAGAAACCCGCTCCACTGTAACCAGGTGTCGCAGCACACCCTATGGGCATTCGGCCTATGGGGTGGGACCCCAATGATGAAGCATGTCACGAACCAGGTTGGTGAGTGAGGGGTCTTCTCTAAGGACTACTACTGTCCTGTAAAGGGTTGGGGCAATTTTTGCTAACCAGAGCCTTAAGCTCCAGATACAGAAGCAATTTCTTCTTTGTATTTTTCGCCCACAGGGGGTACTCCTCCATTGTTGTTTAACTCTACCTTAGGGGACCAGGAGTTCCCACCACACATAGGGGCCGATTAGGATGGCGGACGGAAACGTGCTCCGTCCGCCGTGGAAGGTGTCAAGATACTCCGGACCTGGCCGCGGAAAAACCGCATTAGCGATTAGGATCAAATGTGACCGAAACGCCGACCGCGGCGGACGGAGCACAACAATCCCCGTCCGCGGCGGTCGAAGTACACCTGATTCCGCGGCATGCGGACGGAACCCACAAAACACCGACCGCCGCGTACGCACATGACCAGGAGAACAACAACCTCCCCCGCGATACCTGCGTACTTTCCGTGTCCGCAATTAGGATAACTCCGCAAGTACCCCGGTAGCCACCGCGATCCACGTCCGCGGTGGTAGCAATGCAATGAGAAACGGGGCACCACAGCGGAAGTCCAACATCCCTACAGTCATTCAAATGGCATACATACCGACAGAATCCATCACCAAACACAGCAAAATGGACGACAACCCACCTGACACATCTAAACCAAACACAAGACACAATTACCCACCCCCAAGAACTGCATAGACCACACCTGACAACACACCCACCTATCACCTGACTGCCAATCAACATTCACACAGGGCCAACACACAGACTATAAATTGACTCCCACCCACTCCCGAAATCCTCTGCATCCCAGCATAGCTTACAGCAGGAGACAATACTTGACTTGACAAACAGCAAACTATTTGATTCAGACACATAACCCACACCCAAACACACTCTGCACACAAACACCCACCACACCACACCCAAAGACACCCTGCACACAAACACCCACCACACCACACCCAAACAGCACACACCAGCACCTCCGCACTCCACACAAACACACCCCCCGAGCACCATGGCACCCAAAAAGAATCCTAAATTCTCCGACACCGAGCTCAAGGTAATGGTGGAAGAGATCCTTCGTGTGGAACCCCACATCTTCGGGTCCCTCATGCAGCAGACGAGCATAGCTCGGAAGAACAGCCTGTGGGACCGCATCGTGACCAGGGTCAATGCCTCCGGGAGCGTTCCGCGAACCAAGGCTGACATCCAGAGGCGGTGGCACGACCTGAAGACCCGGGTGAAGTCTATAAGAGCCAAGAACTTCCTCCGGGCCAACCATACCGGCGGTGGAACCCCCCCGGAGCCCCTACCATACACCGAGTGGGAGGAGAGGGTGCTGACCATCCTGCACCCTGACACCCTCGATGGACTTCCTGATGGAGAAGAGGCTGGTAAGTACCAACCAACCACCACAAACACAACAACACGGTGTGGGCCACACAACTCTGAAGACACATCCCACATACCCCAGCCTTGCATGCAGTCCACATACTCACCAACCTCTAAAGCACTCCTACAGGCCCCCATGTCCATAGAGAGGGTGGTGGTGGTGTGTAGGGTGTGTGAGGGGTCGGAACTACAACTTCCAACAGGCCCCCATGTCCATAGAGAGGGTGGTGGTGGTGGTGGGTGGGGTGTGTGAGGGGTCGGAACTACAACTTCCAACAGGCCCCCATGTCCATAGAGAGGGTGGTGGTGGTGTGTGGGGTGTGTGAGGGGTCGGAACTACAACTTCCAACAGGCCCCCATGTCCATAGAGAGGGTGGTGGTGGTGGTGGGTGGGGTGTGTGAGGGGTCACTAGTCCTACTTCCAACAGGCCCCCATGTCCATAGAGAGGGTGGTGGTGGTGGGTGGGGTGTGTGAGGGGTCACTAGTCCTACTTCCAACAGGCCCCCATGTCCATAGAGAGGGTGGTGGTGGGTGTGGTGTGTGAGGGGTCACTAGTCCTACTTCCAACAGGCCCCCATGTCCATAGAGAGGGTGGTGGTGGTGTGTGGGGTGTGTGAGGGGTCGGAACTACAACTTCCAACAGGCCCCCATGTCCATAGAGAGGGTGGTGGTGGTGTGTGGGGTGTGTGAGGGGTCGGAACTACAACTTCCAACTGGCCCCCATGTCCATAGAGAGGGTGGTGGTGGTGTGTGGGGTGTGTGAGGGGTCGGAACTACAACTTCCAACAGGCCCCCATGTCCATAGAGAGGGTGGTGGTGGTGTATGGGGTGTGTGAGGGGTCTGAACTACAACTTCCAACAGGCCCCCATGTCCATAGAGAGGGTGGTGGTGGTGTGTGGGGTGTGTGAGGGGTCGGAACTACAACTTCCAACAGGCCCCCATGTCCATAGAGAGGGTGGTGGTGGTGGTGGGTGGGGTGTGTGAGGGGTCACTAGTCCTACTTCCAACAGGCCCCCATGTCCATAGAGAGGGTGGTGGTGGTGTGTGGGGTGTGTGAGGGGTCGGAACTACAACTTCCAACAGGCCCCCATGTCCATAGAGAGGGTGGTGGTGGTGTGTGGGGTGTGTGAGGGGTCGGAACTACAATTTCCAACAGGCCCCCATGTCCATAGAGAGGGTGGTGGTGGTGTGTGGGGTGTGTGAGGGGTCGGAACTACAACTTCCAACAGGCCCCCATGTCGATAGAGAGGGTGGTGGTGGTGTGTGGGGTGTGTGAGGGGTCGGAACTACAACTTCCAACAGGCCCCCATGTCCATAGAGAGGGTGGTGGTGGTGTGTGGGGTGTGTGAGGGGTCGGAACTACAACTTCCAACAGGCCCCCATGTCCAGTGAGAGGGTGGTGGTGGTGTGTGGGGTGTGTGAGGGGTCGGAACTACAACTTCCAACAGGCCCCCATGTCCATAGAGAGGGTGGTGGTGGTGGTGGGTGGGGTGTGTGAGGGGTCACTAGTCCTACTTCCAACAGGCCCCCATGTCCATAGAGAGGGTGGTGGTGGTGTGTGGGGTGTGTGAGGGGTCGGAACTACAACTTCCAACAGGCCCCTATGTCCATAGAGAGGGTGGTGGTGGTGGTGGGTGGGGTGTGTGAGGGGTCACTAGTCCTACTTCCAACAGGCCCCCATGTCCATAGAGAGGGTGGTGGTGGTGGGTGGGGTGTGTGAGGGGTCGGAACTACAACTTCCAACAGGCCCCCATGTCCATAGAGAGGGTGGTGGTGGTGGGTGGGGTGTGTGAGGGGTCACTAGTCCTACTTCCAACAGGCCCCCATGTCCATAGAGAGGGTGGTGGTGGTGGGTGGGGTGTGTGAGGGGTCGGAACTACAACTTCCAACAGGCCCCCATGTCCATAAGGAGGGTGGTGGTGGTGGGTGGGGTGTGTGAGGGGTCACTAGTCCTACTTCCAACAGGCCCCCATGTCCATAGAGAGGGTGGTGGTGGTGGGTGGGGTGTGTGAGGGGTCGGAACTACAACTTCCAACAGGCCCCCATGTCCATAGAGAGGGTGGTGGTGGTGGGTGGGGTGTGTGCCAATGCCGACTGATTGTCAACCATAAATACATGTACACGTATAGGCAACATTACTCATCATCACATTATTCTTTTGCAGGGGATCCTAATCTGACTGCCGCCATTGACACCAGGCCTCCAGCATCCCCAAACTCCGAGCACTCATGGGACGATAGTGCAGCCAACTCTGGGGCAGAGGATGGTGCCGGATCGAGCAGCCAGCCAGGGACCTCTGCCACGCAGGTCACACCTGCAACTACAACGACTATGGGCACTGGCATCACAACAACACCGGCGACTCGGACCTGCACAGCTGCCTCCAGCACCACCTCCACCACCACCACTACTACCACCACTTCTGCCCCTGCCGCCCTGCCCAACCCCGCCGCCAACGCTGGGGCAGCGCCATCCCAGCCACGCAGGGAGACAGTCAGGCAACCCACCACTGCAAGGGCAGATCCTGCAGGCAGGAGCAGGGCGGAAAGAAGGGCTGAGGACACAACACTGAATGCTGTGCAACAGTGCCATGAAGCACTAGTCCGGGTGGAGGCGGGCTATGCACGTAGCCAGGAACATGCAGACCGGGCCCACCAGGACTTTGTGGACAACACCGCCATGTTGGGGGCCATCGAGAGGCGGCTTGGCCAACTGGTCGACATTTTCAGCGCCAGGGCATCCGCCAACACCCCCCCCCCCCTCAAACAACGGCACCGGCCACAACACCGCCACCGCCGACTGCGCCCCTGGCGGCGGATGTGTTACCGGATCAGCCTGCGCCCCTAGCTGACCCCGTGCCGGCACAAAGACGGAGGGGCCGTCCGAGGCAGGAAGTGGGCAAGAGCAGTGTTGGAGCACATGGCACACGCTCCAAGAGGAGCCGACAGTGACTCATTGGAGTACCTGAGCCTCCGATCCAACCTGGAAAGTATCCGGTCCCACCTGCCACAGGCCTGCTGCACTAGGCACACACCACCCTATGTGGTGTCTGCACGCCCATCTCATCTACCATTACCTTGGACTCTCACTCCCACACCCCTTCACTCCTTTGTAAATATGCACCTACACCTATGCACAATCTGTAAATAAATACCACTTACTCACTCAATGATGTGTTGCCTCCATGTTTATTCACATGATTGCATCAGAAACAGACGTAACCAGGTTCAGGGATCCAACAGGTACAGAATCATGCCGCAACGGAGTGACCTAGGGAAACATAGAACCCGCAAACAGACGTTAGTAAACAGCATCACACTCATCCCAACTCACTGCAGTGCAACTTACAACAAACCACACACATCACTACACGAATGGCTGACACTACACACATCATGGAGAAGTGCATGTACTCATAAATGAAGACACACACACACATGCATACATCACATAACAAAACACATAGATGATCCCCAACACAATGACACCAGAGCAGCAAACCTACACAGGGCATACACAAGCAGCACAAGAGGGGCACACTCACAGTCAAGGGAAGTAGCGTTCTATGAGCTGGCGCCTCTGGTCCACACCTTCCTCCTCACCACTATCCTCATCAGTCAACATGGGTGGGTCGGGAGGGCGAGGAACTTGCTGTTCATCTGGGTCCAAGATCAGTGCAATGTTATTTCGCACAGCCAGGTTGTGGAGCATGCAGCAGGCCATCACAATCATGCATACTTTGCCAGGTGCGTAAGGCAGGGCCCCTCCAGTCTTATCTAGGCACCGAAACCTAGACTTAAGCAGGCCAAATGTTCGTTCCACCACTCGACGTGTCCTACCATGGGCATCGTTGTATCGCATTTCTCCTGCTGTGGTGGGATTGCGAATTGGACTCAGAAGCCAAGGCCTGTTTGGGTAAGCCGAGTCGCCTGTGTATGTGGGAATTAGAGAGAGAGAGAGACATCAGTACCTGAACATGTGGCCACACCAAGCCACCCAGATATCACTCCAGTCACCACAGCATACTCACCAACAAGCCAGGCTTGTGCCGGACGCAGATTTGCCATCAGTCGTGGGACTATGCTGCTCCGCATGATGTGGGCGTCATGTGCAGAGCCAGGAAATCTTGCACACACATGTGAGATAATGTTGTCGGCCTGGCACACCACCTGCACGTTAAGGGAGTGGAAGTGCTTCCGATTCCGAAACACCTGCTCACGTGCCCGTGGCGGGATGATCGCAATATGCGTGCCATCAATTGAACCCACAACGTGTGGAATGCGACCCAGTGCATAAAAGTCTGCCTTGACCGCTGCCAACTCTGCCGCCTGTGGAAAATGTATGTACTCATGCTTGTACAGCATCATGGCTGTCAGTACATCCTTGAGTACCGTGCTGAACATGGCCTGTGACATTCCCCCGGCATGTCCTATAGTGTACTGGAATGTGCCTGTTGCAAAAAAATGGAGTGCCGCCATCACCTTTTGGGTGGGTGAAATTGAGCCTGGATAAGTTCTCTGCGGCTGCAGGTGAGGAGACAACTTGTTCACAAGCTCCAGCAATCGACGTCGATCAAGCCTGAATTTCCGGACCACCTCCTCGTCCACCATGTCCTCCAGCACAGTATATGGGCGATGGACATTTTGAGCCCTCCTGTGTGGGAGTAAATGGAATGGAAGTCAATTCACATACAACGCATGTCTGTGCAACTCACTCACATGTCACCGGACTCTATCCAACATGTAATAGGCAGTGTACGATTTGCTTATGTGTGACACCTCTGATTGTCACAACAACATGGATTGACGTAGCAATGTGCACCCACCAGCTACATGATGTGTTGCAACATGTCCAATGCACTCTGTTGCACCTCAACATCACTGCCAACAAGGCATGTGACATGACCCAAAAGTGACGGTCATTAGTGGCACACCGATGGGCATGGTATGGAAACCATGGGATAGAGCATGAAGTGTGGAGTCACGCAATCACGCACACAACCCTCATCATGCAGCTGCAGACAATTAAACATAGTGCATCGTGCATCGTCAGCTGACATGCACTCATTGACGCCGCCATGGCGGTGCACTGCTTCCGCTGTTGACGTCTGGCCATACGCGGCCCGCGTTCAACATTCCAATTGTCTGCACGTGCTAGACACCGGGACGGATGCATCATTTGCAACAAAGTTGTAAGAGTGGCGCCACCATGGCGGGGCACGTATTCGGCGGGGGAGGTGGAGGCCAATACAGCCATAAGCTGATGTCCATGCACATGCCAGTTCATGACCCCCTTACAGTGACATTGCATCAGGCAGCCTACACCGGCCGGCCCAGCTCTACCCACTACCGCCGTGCCAGGCCCAGCCCTTGACCGCCGTTGCGGCCGTGCCAACTACCGCCGCTTCAGGCCCCCTCCACTACCGCCGTGCCAGACCTAGCCCTTGACCGCCGTTGCGGCCGTGCCAACTACTGCCGCTTCAGGCCCCCTCTACTACTGCCGTGCCAGACCTAGCCCTTGACCGCCGTTGCGGCCGTGCCAACTACCGCCGCTTCAGGCCCCCTCCACTACCGCCGTGCCAGACCTAGCCCTTGACCGCCGTGCCAGAGCCGCCAGGGCACGGCGGTAGTGGAGGGGGCCTGAAGCGGCGGTAGTTGGCACGGCCGCAACGGCGGTCAAGGGCTAGGTCTGGCACGGCGGTAGTGGAGGGGGCCTGAAGCGGCGGTAGTTGGCACGGCCGCAACGGCGGTCAAGGGCTAGGTCTGGCACGGCGGTAGTGGAGGGGGCCTGAAGCGGCGGTAGTTGGCACGGCCGCAACGGCGGTCAAGGGCTAGGTCTGGCACGGCGGTAGTGGAGGGGGCCTGAAGCGGCGGTAGTTGGCACGGCCGCAACGGCGGTCAAGGGCTAGGTCTGGCACGGCGGTAGTGGAGGGGGCCTGAAGCGGCGGTAGTTGGCACGGCCGCAACGGCGGTCAAGGGCTGGGCCTGGCACGGCGGTAGTGGGTAGAGCTGGGCCGGCCGGTGTAGGCTGGCTGATGCAATGTCACTGTAAGGGGGTCATGAACTGGCATGTGCATGGACATCAGCTTATGGCTGTATTGGACTCCACCTCCCCCGCCGAATACGTGCCCCGCCATGGTGGCGCCACTCTTACAACTTTGTTGCAAATGATGCATCCGTCCCGGTCTCTAGCACGTGCAGTTGCCGGTGTGTGAGCGTGACGGTCTGTGCAAGTGCAGCCAATGGGAGGTGTGGACATGGGCCACGGTTGGCCAATTGCAAGTACCGTATGGTGTTCACCGCAACACCAGGGCCAATCATTGGCCCAATTCCAAACACGCTCTCACGGCGGACCAATGGCTGGCGCCGTATGCCACTGACATGGCCACTGGGCCCTATATATGTGTGATGTGCAAAAGCAAACTTTCTACGATGACCACCGACTGCTGCCTGTGACCATCACCTCCACCTGCTGCTGCGGAGCTGACCACCGACTGCTGCCTGTGACCATCACCTCCACCTGCTGCTGCGGAGCTGACCACCGACTGCTGCCTGTGACCATCACCTCCACCTGCTGCTGCGGAGCTGACCACCGACTGCCGCTCTAGTGCCATACTCCGTGACCTTGCCATGTCGGGAGTCAAAGAGGTCCGGTCTCGTCCCTTCACCGCCGCGGAGCTGGATGTCCTGGTGGACGCTGTGCTACGCAACTACGGACGCCTGTACGGCGCACCCGGACAGGCGGTAAGTGTCGTGGGGGATGAGTTGTGGTGCATGAGGTGTGATATGGCACCTGGTCTCTGGGAAACTTGGCGGTGTGATGTGAGTACAACTAAAGAATCGATATGTGCATGGCTGCTGAGAGTAATGTGTTGCTCCTATCTGTGTGACTGGCCAACAGTCCCCTGACTTCCACCCTTTTGTCTCCCATCATGGTAGGTAAAGCTGCACCTTCGCAAGGATGTGTGGAGGAGCATTGCACGTGAAGTACGAGCAGCGGGGGTGTCCAATAGACGACATACACACTGCCACAAACGCTGGGACGACATTTCCAGACTGAGCAAGAATGTAGCGGAAGTGACACTAGGGCTGATTCCACGGACGGCACGTCTGGCCCGACGCTCAATGACCCCTCTCATGCACCGTATCATAGCTGTGACGCATCCTGACCTGTCCGAGCGGTTGCGTGTGGATGAACAGCAACGTGGCGGTAAGCTTACTGTCAGTGTATGTTGCTTGTGAGTGCAATGCATGTATGGTTGCCCACACACATTAGGGTCTTCCGTCTATCGTGAGTCTATTTCCAATGGCATGTTGGTGACATTGCCACAGTTAACTTTGCACTTGCACATGCGGAATGTTGAGACGCCACCTGCTAAGCTGTTCAGTTGTCATGCACATGCTGTAGTGCTCCGTCACCCCTTGGCAACACTTGTGTGCTGATGTAGTTCCTCATGCCCAGTGTGCATGCTGTACATGTATTACGGCCAACGCCACAGAATTCCTGTGAGGATGACTGCTTGGGGTGGGCTGTGTGCAGGTTGGGGGATCGATGGACAGTGTCATCAGTGGCTTTAGGGATTCCGCAGCAGTACTGTACGTGTGTGTGCCCATTACTTACACCCATTTCCTGTGCTTTTCAGCTTTGGCAGAGGGCACTCAGCCACAGACGGCGGAGATTACAGAAGGCAATGCATCCGGATCAGACGTCGCGCACACGCAGACTGACACCGAAGGGGCCAGCGGCGGAGAGGGGGACAGGACCGTCCCGGAGGACTCGCATGTGGAGACAACATCGTCATCATCTTCCGACAGTGTTGGTGAGTCAGCACTGTTGTCACAGACTGGGAGTGGGCAACCAACACCTTCGGTCGGGACACAGCACACAGGGCCCACCCTGCCGGCAACTGCACCATGTACTGTTCGTGCACGCAGGAGTAGGGGGAGCAGAGTGGCGTTCGGTGTCGGCACCGCTGCCCCAGCCTCGGTGACCCAAAATTCTCTTTGTGCAGAGGCTGTTGATCTGCTGCGACAGCTGTGTGTGGGCCAGACCAATATGATTAATGCATTCCAAGACCACGATAGGAAGTTGGGGCAGGTGGTGGCATTCATGGAAGGTATGCATGGTGATCTGGCTGGTGTACACAGGACACTGCAGTCATTGTCTAACAGTGTGTCGTCTGCCATTGCACAGTCGCATGGACTGGGTGGTACTTCTGTTCCACCATCTACAACTCTGGATGTGTCAGGGGGGAGTGAATTTTCTGATCTGGACTCTAATACAGGTTATTGCACTAGAAGCAGCGTCAGCCAGCACGTCAAGGCACGTAGGCCTCAGACCCCATCCCCTAGGTCAGGTAACTCTGTTCACAAGGACAACGTCAGATATAGTGGAGTACACACACGTGAGGCAAAAGAGGGGTTGGGTGTAATGGCTACACATGCTGCACAGCCATCCCACACACAAGGTACTACCAGGCCAAGACTCACTCCCGCTTCCATTGACACTACCCTGTACGAGGACAGTGAGAAGACGAATACATCTCTTGAGGGCTCGCATACTCCCAGTGCCAGGGACACTAGGAAGGAAGGTGCCACTCCCAAGGGCAGGGAAAGCAGGAAGGAAGTAGGCACTCCCAAGGGCAGGGAGACTACGAAGGAAGGTGCCACTCCCAAGGGCAGGGACAGCAGGAAGGATGTAGGCACTCCCAAGGGCAGGGAAAGCAGGAAGGATGTAGGCACTCCCAAGGGCAGGGAAAGCAGGAAGGATGTAGGCACTCCCAAGGGCAGGGAAACTACGAAGGAAGGTGCCACTCCCAAGGCCAGGGACAGCAGGAAGGAAGTAGGCACTCCCAAGGGCAGGGAGACTACGAAGGAAGGTGCCACTCCCAAGGGCAGGGACAGCAGGAAGGATGTAGGCACTCCCAAGGGCAGGGAAAGCAGGAAGGATGTAGGCACTCCCAAGGGCAGGGAGACTACGAAGGAAGGTGCCACTCCCAAGGCCAGGGAGACTACGAAGGAAGGAGCCACTCCCAAGGGCAGGGACAAGAAGAGTCACAAGACAAACGCACCTAAGAGGAGCACGGACAGTCCCAGGGGCAGGGACACACACGGGCAGAAGGGGTGTCCAGCTGATATGTACACCACAGACGACAAGTCTGCTGCCTGGAAGAGGGCACCATCCAGGGAACAGGGCAAGTCCGCAGAGTACAGTACTCCTACGGAAATGGAACATCCAAGGCCCAAGGACTCGTCCATGAACAGTGGCGCTGGCAGGGACAGGCATACATCACCCATAGTTGCTCTGAGACAGCTGTTTTCTGGCAAACGGAATACAGAAGACTCAGCAGTGGAGTCACCCCTTACATCCACTCCCATCATGGCCCGTCAGGGACGGATGCAGGTGGACCCTGTCGTGGCATCCCCCATGACACATGTTGCAGAGGCCACAAGGCAGCCACACAGCAAACGACAAGCAGGCTCCAGCACATCCCCGAAGACCATTCCCCCCCCAGCACATGCACCTCCCATGGTGGGTGAAATTGCTTCTCAGTCCGGTCGACTTGTGAGTCCTGTCCTGTCCAGGGTGCAGGCACATGTCCAAAAGAAGCGTAGACACACAGCATTGACACATGCCCAATCCGATATCGGCCAATTGCAACTATCCCCCGAGCCACCCTGCCTCCTGGACCATACAGCCCTGTGGCTCATCATTTCAGTGGTCACAGTGGCGCTGGTGCAGTTGACTCGCATGTGTCTGTTAGTGGCAGGGTATCCGTCGAGACATATCCTGTATCAGGTGCTGCCAGTGTATCTGGGTCTGTGGCTCACGTGTCAGTCACTCGGTCTGTGTCGGTGTGTCACACTCCTGTATCAGGTGCTGGGAGTGTATCTTGGTCTATGGGCCATGTGTCAGTAACTCGGGCTGTGTCGGTGTGTCACACTCCTGTATCAGGTGCTGGGAGTGTATCTGGGTCTATGGGCCATGTGTCAGTAACTCGGGCTGTGTCGGTGTGTCACACTCCTGTATCAGGTGCTGGCAGTGTATCTGGGTCTGTGGCTCACGTGTCAGTCACTACATCTGTGGCTGTGTGTCACACTCCGGTTTCTGGTGCTGCCAGTGTGTCCGATGCGGGTACTTCACGCAATCCACCTGATAGTGTGCTGTAAGTTGCTGTACTGTGCCCTCTGATGTACCTGCTCTGGTGTCCACACTGCCCTGTTGCTGCCCTGTTGCTGTTCTGATACTGATGTACTGTATCTGATGTACCTGCTCTGGTGCCCACACTGCCCTGTTGCTGCCCTGTTGCTGTTCTGATACTGATGTACTGCATCTGATGTACCTGCTCTGGTGTCCACACTGCCCTGTTGCTATCCTCATACTGATGTACTGCATCTGATGTACCTGCTCTGGTGTCCACACTGCCCTGTTGCTGTTCTGATACTGATGTACTGCATCTGATGTACCTGCTCTGGTGTCCACACTGCCCTGTTGCTATCCTCATACTGATGTACTGCATCTGATGTACCTGCTCTGGTGTCCACACTGCCCTGTTGCTGTTCTGATACTGATGTACTGCATCTGATGTACCTGCTCTGGTGTCCACACTGCCCTGTTGCTGCCCTGTTGCTGTTCTGATACTGATGTACTGCCTCTGATGTACCTGCTCTGGTGTCCACACTGCCCTGTTGCTGTTCTGATACTGATGTACTGCATCTGATGTACCTGCTCTGGTGTCCACACTGCCCTGTTGCTATCCTCATACTGATGTACTGCATCTGATGTACCTGCTCTGGTGTCCACACTGCCCTGTTGCTGTTCTGATACTGATGTACTGCATCTGATGTACCTGCTCTGGTGTCCACACTGCCCTGTTGCTGCCCTGTTGCTGTTCTGATACTGATGTACTGCCTCTGATGTACCTGCTCTGGTGCCCACACTGCCCTGTTGCTGCCCTGTTGCTGTTCTGATACTGAAGTACTGCATCTGATGTACCTGCTCTGGTGTCCACACTGCCCTGTTGCTATCCTGATACTGATGTACTGCATCTGATGTACCTGCTCTGGTGCCCACACTGCCCTGTTGCTGCCCTGTTGCTGTTCTGGAACTGCATTGTGCCCTCTCATGTGCTGCCTGTGATGGACGTTTTCAGTGCAATGGACTGTTGGTGCCCTTAGCCCCTCTCATGTGCTGCCTGTGATGGACGTTTTCAGTGCAATGGACTGTTGGAGCACTTGGCCCCTCTCATGTACTGCCTCTGATGTACCTGCTCTGGTGTCCACACTGCCCTGTTGCTGTTCTGATACTGCATTGTGCCCTCTCATGTGCTGCCTGTGATGGACGTTTTCAGTGCAATGGACTGTTGGTGCCCTTAGCCCCTCTCATGTGCTGCCTGTGATGGACGTTTTCAGTGCAATGGACTGTTGGAGCACTTGGCCCCTCTCATGTACTGCCTCTGATGTACCTGCTCTGGTGTCCACACTGCCCTGTTGCTGTTCTGATACTGCATTGTGCCCTCTCATGTGCTGCCTGTGATGGACGTTTTCAGTGCAATGGAATGTTGGTGCCCTTAGCCCCTCTCATGTACTGCCTCTGATGGACGTTTTCAGTGCAATGGACTGTTGGAGCACTTGGCCCCTCTCATGTACTGCCTCTGATGTACCTGCTCTGGTGTCCACACTGCCCTGTTGCTGCCCTGTTGCTATCCTCATACTGATGTACTGCATCTGATGTACCTGCTCTGGTGTCCACACTGCCCTGTTGCTGTTCTGATACTGATGTACTGCATCTGATGTACCTGCTCTGGTGCCCACACTGCCCTGTTGCTGCCCTGTTGCTGTTCTGATACTGATGTACTGCATCTGATGTACCTGCTCTGGTGTCCACACTGCCCTGTTGCTGCCCTGTTGCTGTTCTGATACTGATGTACTGCCTCTGATGTACCTGCTCTGGTGTCCACACTGCCCTGTTGCTGTTCTGATACTGATGTACTGCATCTGATGTACCTGCTCTGGTGTCCACACTGCCCTGTTGCTGCCCTGTTGCTGTTCTGATACTGATGTACTGCCTCTGATGTACCTGCTCTGGTGTCCACTATGGGCATGCTCCATCCTAGACTGTGACTTTGCTCCGAATCTGCGTAAATAAAATTGCGATTCATGTGTCGTGCTTTGTCAGAGTCATTCTTGCGTGTGTGATGCTGGTGTGGATTGGTATTTTCTTGGGGGCGGTGGGTTCTGCTCAGGACCCAAGTCCTGCAACAAGAAGTGGGGTGACGCTGAAATCACGACAGGATGTGACGACACAAAAGGTGGCTTCCACTCAGTTGCAGTTTATAGTTATCATGCTCCCTGTTAAATTAGTGGGGGGACGCCGTCCACCCGCGTGGTACCCCGACTTGAGCCCTGGTTGTGCTACGTGTCACTCTCCCCTACCTGGGTCACGGCCCTTGGAGGCGTTGCCGTACACAGGCATTTGTGCATTTTGGGACATGTCACTCCCCCCTCCCTACGTCACCGCCCTTGCCGGTACTCCTCTCCAGACAGCGAATGCTTAAGTGCCTACCTGCGTCGTCGTCGATGGTGGGCCAAGACGAGGACGTACTGGATCGCGTAGAGTATCGGGTAAGCCTGTAGTGCAGGGTCCATGTCGGCGTGCGGCTCGTGGTGGGTATGGTCGCTGTGGAGCATCCGCCGTGTTCAGGCAGGTTGTTTATCTGCCGCGCTTTTATGTGTGTTTTCCGCCATCTTGATTTGGAGGACGGTCCTAGTCGTCAGTCCGTACGGCGGAGTCTCTGGTACGGTTACGTCCGCCGCGTAGTTGGGTGTGGTGGTGCGGCGGACCTTGTTCTACCGCCGCGGACGGATTTTGCCACGTATTTCGTATCCTGATTTGGCGGACGGAGTGTCCGCGACGGGCGCACGGAAAATAGGCCTGTTCCGCATACTCAGGGTATGCGGAGGCACTTCCGTCCGCCATCCTAATGACCCCCATAGTCTGTGCAATCTCCCTTACTCTCTCCTTTGATGTATACATATTAGGCAGCGCACAGCTGCGAGAGCGACACATAATTAGACCCTATTCTTGACAACCATGGCCGAAAATCAAGGTCTTTCCTACACCTCTGAAGAGGTTGAGGAGGTGATGAGCGATCTCTCTATTTTTGCGGACCCTAGCATTGCTCAAAGCATTTCTGCAACCAAAGATTGGGAAAACTTAATGGAGCTAAAAAGGAACAGAATTAGGACGATCCTACATGGAACTATCCTAAAACAATATCTGGGCAAGAACATGGCGCCGAAAGGGCTACTAGTCTCCAATGCTCCCCGCATCTTTTTAGAAGACGAAGTCTTTCGAAAAGACTGGGCTGCCATAGCATGGCATTGTACCCACGACTGGATAGTCTTGATTTTAAAAACAGCTTTAAGACTATCCGAGAAAATCCAAGTGGAAATTCAAGTAGCGGAAGGCAATATGAAAACCACTATCACCGGCTTTAAGAAAAAGCTAGATGAACTGAACAAAGAAATGACAGACTACAAAGACAATTTAACACAACAGAAAGTGCAAAAATTCCAAAAAGATTTAAAAAGATTCACCATGGTGAAAGCATACCCCTACTCCGATCCGGAATACGTACCACCATCCAAAGGGGATGACAACTCTGATGCTTCAAGTAATGCATCTAGCAATACCTCTAACTCCAGTGGTAATTCAAGTAATGGAAGCATAAAATCAAGAGGTAGAGGACGAGGTAGAGGGAAGAACAATTGGCCTACATTTAAACCAATGCCAATGCTGCCTTTTCAGGATGTATACAACCAGCCACCACACTTCCCCATGTATGGGTGGCAACCACCGTTTCAGCAACCTTTTTTTTCCTCAAAACCCCTACATGCCCCCTTTTTTAAACCGGGGCGGGAGAGGACGGGGAAGGAGAAAAAATGCCGGTCAGGGCAACCAAGTCCACTGGGCACCGGAAGATCCGAGTACCAACCAGGGCAGGAACAAAGCTCAACAAGCAGGACCGAGCAATCGGAGAACCTAATTACTAATCTCTCCAACAGACCCCCCAGCAAAGATGAGGAATCAGTACTTAACAAAGGGTTAGGTTTTGTACCAACCGCAAATTTGGACAAGTTCAAGCTCCACTGCGAACTGGCTTCTTTTTTCAGGAAATTGAGACTTAAAGCCTTTTTTGAAAAGAAAACCATAACAGAGGACAGTACCGATGCCAATGAGACAGGGCTACGGAACAAATCCACATTTATACCACCACCACATATGGTCCCTGTTGAAGTCTCTACATTTGAGCAGGCGGTCTTCAACGAGGTGGAGAAAATGTCCCCAAAGAAACCCTTTATGAATCTTACCAAACAAGAGAGAATTGCACTAGCGAACCTACAGAACTCAGACACCATTATCATCAAACCCGCTGATAAGGGCGGAGGGATAGTCATTCTTGACAAATCAGCTTATCAGACCGAATGTCTCAGACTACTGGGGTATCACTTGAACTATCGAGGACTACCAATGGACCCCACAGATGATCTCAGAGATGAGATCACGTCACTTGTGGAACATGGAGAAGCAGAGGGTTACCTCTCCAAACAAGAGGCTGATTTCTTGTGTAAAAGTGAGGGGAGGATTCCCTACTTTTACACGCTCCCAAAGATGCACAAGAACAAAATACCACCACCTGGAAGACCTATTGTCTCAGGGATAGGTTCACTGCTTGAACCCCTTTCTTGTTTTTGTGATGTCTTTTTCAAAACTATGGTACAAAAAACAAGCACCTATTTACAGGATACCAAAAGCGTACTACGACTCCTGGATCAACTTACCATAGACGATGACACCATCTTGGTAAGTTTTGATATTGAGAGCTTATATACAAGCATTCCCCAGGATGCCACTCTGGAGGTGCTCAAAAGGGCTCTGGACAAAGAAGAATGGATCTCTAGAACCCCAAGAGAGTCCATCTTAGAATGCGCAAGACTGGCCCTAAAGAGAAACTACTTCCAATATGAGGACAAGATCTATCTCCAGACTGGGGGCACATCTAGGGGCAATACTATTACTCCTAGTGTAGCAGGCCTGTATGTACACGATTTCGAGGAGAAGTACACCCTTAGCCAGCATAACCCCTACAGCTCTAATATCTTACTTTGGAGAAGGTATATAGACGACGTGCTGACCATTTGGAAAGGCAGCGAAGACACGTTAACATCCTTCTTCAACTGGATCAACACACGGGATGATCACTTGAAATTTACTTATGTGAAGGACCCGAATTCCTTGGTTTTCCTGGATCTCACCATAACAAAAGCCAATGGAAAGTTGTCAACTGCCACCCTCTACAAACCCACTGCTAAAAATAATCTACTCCGCTTCGAAAGCTTTCATCCGAGACCTCTGCGGGAGAATTTACCGTATGGACAATACCTACGGTTGCGCAGAAATTGCAGCAAACTTGACGATTACAAACAACAGGCTCAGGATCTCACAACTAAACTGAAGAACCGGGGATACCCGAGTAAGATCCTAAACAAAAGTCAGAAACGAGCCCGCAATCAACATCGAGCGGCTCTCCTAGAGGAATCAACCAGGACGGAGGAGGAAACCCCCCTAACATGTGTCACAACGTATAACACAATTTCCAATGAGGTAACAAAGATAATAGGAAAACACTGGGGCATCCTCAATACTGGCAGTCTGAGATGGGAAAAGCCCCTTTGTTTCATACAGAAGGGCAAGGAGCATCAGAGATGCAGTGGTGAACACTAGACCCAAAATAAATATGGTGGAGAATGAGTCAGTCCTTAACACGTGGGGGCTACCAAAAGTGACAGGACACTACAAATGCGGCAACTGTAGCGTATGCCCTTTTACTCACAACACTAAAACCTTACAACTGGAGCCAAATAAAATCTGGACGATTAGGGGGCATACTAACTGCAATAGTGAAAATGTTGTGTACTTGTTAACATGCCCCTGTAACCTATGCTACGTGGGAATGACCAGCAGAAAAATTAAAACACGTATTGGCGAGCACAGGAGCACCATTAGGTGCAGAAAGGCCAATACCAGACTTACCGAACACTATCTGTCGGTAGGGCATAACCCTGATGAAATACAATGGACTATAATTGAGCAAATAAAATCAGGAACAAATGTGAACCAACACCTTTTTGAAAAGGAACAAAGGTGGGTTTACAGACTTGCAACCCATAAAACTGGCCTCAACGATAATATTCCATGGAACACAGTAATGGGTTAACTGACCGTCTAAGTTGGTTTTTATGTAGAGAGTGTGGTAATTTCAAGTACCCTGCACTGAGACTTCGAACTAATTAAGAGTCATAACACCGAGACACTTAATCTAAGCCCACCATTTGACTTGCCTAATTTTTGCATACTGAATCTTTCCGTTTAGCTTCCAATAATTGTTTTCCCAAATGTTTAACTTTAGGAACGTTCAGACCAGGTTAGAATCCTGAATTCATCCTTTTCCTCTGGGACGCGGCTCCTCCGTGAGCTTCGTCCGCCCAGCAGTTGTCCTGACAACCGCAAACACTAAGACCCATGTGACCGCAGCGTCAGACGAAGCGTCAGCGGGTTCCGCCCCTGAGCTTCGCTCCGATTGGTCCGCCGGGATCCTCTGACTGGAGCCACGCCTAACCAGGAAGTAGCAAACAGTTTACTTCTCGGCGTCGCTACCACATCGGAACACTCCACGGGGCATTCACGAGTTAGAACTAAGTAGGTTTGTACGCCAGACGAGCAGAAGCCGCAAGTAAGTGCCCTGTGATTAAACGTAAGATGCATACTATACGTCTCAGACCTGAATGCATCCAAGAGAGGCGACATTTTAATTGGATGCGCGCCTTTCATTTTCTCGCAATTTTCAGGTGACGGATACTTGCCGTCTTGGTCAACTCGATGCCCATGAAGCGCTAATTACCACTTCAAGTGTAAGCAATACAATAATTCTGTGTATTATGTTTTCAACAAAAAATGACCAGCTTTTTTGCGGCACTAGACTATAGTTGCCGTTCACTTCCAGTAATGCCTGGGCGTGTTGTGACGCCGCACTAGTAGTGGCGATTGCTCTCCCACACCTCCCCCTCCCTTTTCACGTGTCCCAACAACTAGTATACAAACTAGATGCTGGATTCTCTCTTTTAGCACATCCACGCTCCGGTAACTACCGCCTGAGCACTACTTTCTTGTACCATAGACAGACCACGGGTACGACCTGATATTTTAGGTGTTCTACTACCACCTGAGTTTTGGTGAACCCACCTAGCACAGTATTTGTTAAGTGTGTACCCTTGTTTTGTCCTCCCCAGTACGTATACCCAACCCTCTATGTTTTTCTCTTGCAGGTTTTTCTCCTGACCCAGGAAAAAGCACATTTTTACACCAGACCACAATTTGTGGTCTGTTTTTGAACGAGGGCTGGACGCGCCTTAGCGTGTGCGGACCACCCCGTTCAAGATACACGGTCCTGACGAAAACCAAACATTTTAAAGATGGTTGAAACATGTAGACCTACTTTTAACTAATTCACATAGCACACTTCGCTATTTTTAGAACCATCACACTTCTCGAGACACCAAAGCCTTCCTAAATAGGCACTGGTGCCACATATATTTTAATAGGGATCAAGCACTCAAGAATAAATTCTTGGTGTGAGTAGTCTTGGCCCCTTTTTAACACACGTATCACAGTTATCTTTTGCACATATAAAAAAAACAAAGAAACCCGCTCCACTGTAACCAGGTGTCGCTGCACACCCTATGGGCATTCGGCCTATGGGGTGGGACCCCAATGATGAAGCATGTCACCAACCAGGTTGGTGAGTGAGGGGTCTTCTCTAAGGACTACTACTGTCCTGTAAAGGGTTGGGGCAATTTTTGCTAACCAGAGCCTTAAGCTCCAGATACAGAAGCAATTTCTTCTTTGTATTTTTCGCCCACAGGGGGTACTCCTCCATTGTTGTTTAACTCTACCTTAGGGGACCAGGAGTTCCCACCACACATAGTCTGTGCAATCTCCCATACTCTCTCCTTTGATGTATACAGGAAATGTACATAAACAGAGAGCAGAGGTGCAGAAAGAGGCAAGAGAGGTGCAGAAAGAGAAAAGAGGGTGCAGAAATAGAAAAGAAGGGCGCAGAAAGGGGCAAGAGATCTGCAGAAAAAAGTAATAGAGGTGCTGAAAGACGCAAGTGAGGTGCAGAAAGAGGCAAGAGATCTTCAGAAAACAACAGAGGTGCTGAAAGAGGCAAGTGAGGTGCAGAAAGAGAAAAGAAGGGTGCAGAAATAGAAAAGAAGGGTGCAGAAAGAGGCTAGAGATCTGCATGAAAAAGCAACAGATGTGCTAAAAGAGGCAATTGAGGTGCAGAAAGAGGCAAGAGATCTGCAGAAAAAAAGCAACATAGGTGCTGAAAGAGGCAAGTGAGGTGCAGAAACAGGCAGGACAGGTGCAGAAACAGGGAACAGAGGTGCAGAAAGAGAAAATAGGGATGCAGAAAAGGGCAAGAGAGCTGCAGAAAAAAGCAACAGAGGTGCTGAAAGACGCAAGTGAGGTGCAAAAAGAAGCAAGCGATCTGCAGAAAAAAGTAACAGAGGTGCTGAAAGAGGCAATAGAAGTGCAGAAAAAAGCAACAGAGGTGCCAAAAGAGGCAAGAGGGGTGCAGAAAGAACCAAGAGAATTACAGAAAGAAGCAACAGAGGTGCAACAGGAGGCACGAGGGGTGCAGAAAGAAGGAAGAGAAGTGCAGAAAGAAGCAAAAGAGGTGCTCCAAAGAGGTCCAAAGGGTGCAGAAAGATGCAAGAGAAGTGCAGAAAGAAGCAACAGAGGTACATAAAGAAGCAACAGAGGTGCAAAAGGAGGCAAAAGGGATGCAGAACGAAGCAAGAGCAGTGCAAAAAGAACCAAGAGAAGTGTAGAAAGAAGTAACAGAGGTACAGAAAAAGGCTAGAGTGGTGCAGAAAGAGGGAAGAGAGGTGTAGAAAGCGGCAAGAGAGTTGCTCAAATAGGGAAGAGGGGTGCAGAAAGAGGCAGGAGGGGGGCAGAAAGAAGCAACTGCAGCTCGGGGATGAAGTCCACTTGTGTCCTGAGTTCCTCAGGACACAAGAGGACCTCATCGCCCCACCAGCAGTGCACCAAGAGGCACGTTTGCAGAGTGGTGTAAAAAGGGGCATGGCCTCAGACCACTTCTCTGCAATCCAGCTATGCGCTGCTTACTGGAGGTACCTGGTGGGATAGTTGGCCCCCAGGGACCCTCAGTATTCAAGGGAAGTTAATTCCCCAACTTAGAATGCACCAGGGAGCGCATTTGGGGAGTTAATTCCCCAACTATGAATGTACCAGGGGAGCGCATTTGCAGAGTCATGCAGGGAAAGGGCGGGTCCTCCGGCGAGTTGCCCAGTTTCTTTTTTCTTAAACTTTTTATTTCATGGGAGGGGGCCAAGTGAACCCCCTTCCCTGGGCCACCTTTGGCCCCAGGGACCCCATCCCCATCCCCTGGAAGCCTTATATTTGGGGGGGAGGGGGCCTTGCGGCCTGTTTTTAAATTTTTTATTACAGGGGACTGGGAGGAGGGTGGCATGCGCCCCTCCCTGGCAACTTCTGGCCACGGGGACCCCATACCTGTGGCCTGGCCTCACCCCAATGCCCCCAAAGTCCAAGCCGTTGCCCCGCCTCCTGCGGGAGCCGGCATTGCTTTTGCACAAGGGGAGTTGCTGACATGCAGCTCCTCTTGTGCAAAAGCAAAGCAGGGTTTGCTATGGCAGGGCGGGATCTGCATGACTCCCGCCCTGCCATAGCAAATGGCAATGTCCCTCGGGTGGGCACCCTGGGAAATTGCAGGAGCTGGCCCTGGGGGGTGGCTTTCCCCAGGGACATCAAGGACTCCTGGAGGGGGGCCACGCAGCCCCCCTCCAATCATTTATAAAGCCCCGGAGAGATGGTGGTTCCCAGGGCCAGGGCGCCGTAACGGACCCCCCACATTTCAATATTTAGTGCCCTGGGTAGGTGGCAGTCCTTGGGGCAGTGTGGGGGGGCTTGAACCCCCAAATTAATTATTAGTTATAGCCTCAGGGTAGTGGTGGTCCCCCAGGCTTGTGGGGGGGGCACGAAATACAGATCGAAAGGACCAAGGGTGGTTTAGACAACTGTGTCTGAAAATTAATGGGCCAAGCTGAGATCCAGCTATTGTCAAGTCAAAAAAATCTTTATTCGATTGCCATGTGAAACAATCATAAAAGCACATAAAAAGACCACATGTTCATGAGTTAAAATATCACACAATTTAAAAATCTCAGCCATAAATTATAGCAAATATTGTACACAATGAGATCGATCATATTTCAAATTACAGAAAAAAAGAGATTAAATAAACATAAATTTCCTTTGACTCAAGAGTAGACCTGGGCTGTAAATTCCGTTCCACTCAGAAATTCCGTGAACCGCGGCTTCGCGGAATTTTTTGCTTGTTTGCGCTTTCAAAATGCATGTTTGAGAGATATTTTCCTCGAGCATGCAAACAGCGTTCGCGAACAGGAAAAAAGCATCACGAACGGGCGGAACAAGCAATCCCGTGTGTTTGCGGAACTTTTGCTTGCTCAGAGAGATTTTTACCATTTTGCAGAGCTTTGCGTAGCACGACTACACAAATTCCACCCACCCCTACTCAAGACTCGTTTAAAAAAAATGTCAATCCTAAAAACATTGTGCACATTATCTAAAAGTTGTAATGCAAGAAAAGTCGTCGACATTGCTGGAGCCCCAATCATTTCAAGATTGGTAATAAACAGATTTTTCGCGCATCAAGATAAACCCCCAGCCTAAATCTAGTCAATAAAAATCTGTCATAAACACCTGGTACAAAAGCTAAATAGGGTTGTATATTAAAAGTAGTTAAGATCAACTTATTGTGCATAACAGTTGGCTGTATAATCTCTGAGGATATTCTGATAGTATCCAGGAGCATCAGAGCCTCCTTTTTAAGTCCTTCCTCGTTATGTCAATAGTTCTTGGGTCAGTAAAATATTCTAAGTGACATAAATCTTGTAAGAAGTTCCTGACGTATCTCAGCCATGGTATCTTCATGGCCCCTTCAAGTTTTAAAGTGTCTATCAGGATGTCTTGGTTTAACTTTGTTTCTTCTCAGGTCTAGAGCCTGTTCCATAGGAGAACTGGCTCTAGTTTTATTAGATCAGAAATATATGGAAGACCCAGCTCTGTGTGACAGATAGTTGATGATGTACTGTTCAGGGCAGATAAAATATATCTTACAAAATAATTTTCTGTCCTTTAAATTGAAAGCAGGTCAGCATAACCCCAAACCCCTGCCCCATAAACCGTGGTGGAGACACACTTTGCTTTATAAATCTTGATCAGTTCAACTGGTGGTCTCCTACCTAGATTTTTAGCAAAATGAGTCAGGGCGTTTGTTGATCTTGACAATACTAGTTTTTTTGCTGAGACTGCTTGTGCCCACATATCGGTTTGGTCAAAGAGAATTCCGAGATATGAAAATCTCTTAGTGACCCTGATCTTCTGTCCTGCCACAAACATATCCTTGCACTTCTTGCTACCGTGGCCACACCGCATAATTAAGGTCTTCGAGGAGTTCACTCTTAATCCTAGATCTCCCATAAAGCTAGAAAAAGTATCTAAAATCCTTTGAAGGCCTACTTGTGTACGGGAAATTAATACTGCATCGTCTGTGTATAAAGGTGCTGGTATTGGACGTCTAGCTACTTGGGAAATATCTTGGTTTCCTTGCAAGAGTGCCTCGCCCATACCATTAATATAGAGGTTAAAAAGAAAAGGGGCCAAGACACATCCTTGCCTGAGCCTTCTTCTTATTGAAAACAGGGCTGAGCACTCGCCCTGGAAGCCACAATGTACACAAGCCTATGCATCAGTATAAAAACCCTTCAAGAAGTGAATAATCTGTACATCAACCCCTATATCTTCTAATGTTAACCTCAGTTTTCTATGGATCACACAGTCAAATGCTTGCTGAGAGATCCATAAACACTAAAAACAACTTTCCCTTCTTCTCCCTAGTGTAATTCCCAACCAAAATGGAAAGATTTAAACTTTGCTCTACCGTCCCCATGCTTCGGCGGAAACCATCTTGTAAGTCAGACAGGACTGAATTTTCCTCAGCCCAGTCCTGTAAGCGTTCTACTAATATGCGTCCTACTATTTTTGTCATGGCGTCCAACAAAGATATTGGTCTATAACATCCAGGATCCTGCCGGTCCCCTTTTTTAAAAATAGGAACTATAGTGGATTCCACCCAGGAAGGTAAAATCGGTGTATTACAGCTAGCAGTAATTACCTGGACAATTGGTGGGCCCCAGAGGGAGGTATTTGATTTGTCTAAATCAACAGGTACCCCATCATGGCCGGGAGCCTTGCCACCCTGACCTGCAGAAAGTGCCCGGTTTACCTCGTCCAAGGTAAACTGCAGATCTAAGTGGGGAAACGATGTTACCAGAGTGTGATCCTCTTCACCATTACTACCCGTCACATCGAGATTTACCTCGCCATTATACCCTTCGGAAAAATGTTTAATCCATGTTCTTCAGTAATGGCGATTTCAATGGTCGGTCCTCCTTCATAAGTCAAAGAAGGTGCTTTGACCGCCTTCCAGAATGCTGTGCCATCTTTCGGTAGAGATGCTTCATATAGGGCCTCCCAGGCCTCTTCTTTAAAATAATTTTTCTATTTCTAGTCTGTTCAAGCCTGTCTTACTTTGTCCAGATTTCTCGGGGTTTCATGTAGAGCGTCTTTTAATCTAGAGTATGTTGAGTTACGCCCTGAGTCAAACCAGCCTCGTTTCTGTCTCTTCTTGCATTTTCTCCTTAACAGAGACTCTCTTACTTCATCAGTTATTGTCTTAAATGAGGATAAGATAGTGTCTGGGGCAGATGCTTCACTCAGACATATATCAAAAGAGGAATTGCATTTAGCGAACACAGCCTTGGTAATTGCGTCTTGGTTTACCATCAACCAGCGCAAAGAATACCCATTTGTTTTCCCAATGGCTATGTTTTCTAACAACTGGTGGTCTCTATCTTGGCTTATTTCTTCACTTGGAATTAACAGAGCAGAAAGACAGAGGGGAAAATGATCACTCAGAGGGATATCATTAACGGCAAATGAGTGAACAGTATGCGCATAGCTATTTGATATTAAGATAAAATCTATTGTAGAGTATAAACATCTACCATTGAAAGTCCATGGCATAAGGGGCAGGGAGTGGGCATAGTTCATTCACAAAACCCAAATCAAGACTATAAATTAATTCATTCAACAGCTCTCCCAGTACAGAGTGCCCGAAATGGGTATTACTTGTCCCTTCATCATTCGAGAGACCACATGAGTTATCACCTACATTGCGGCACAGTTCACAATTAAAATCCCCTGCCAGCACTAACACAGTATCTTTGGACGTGTTATTACTAACAGATTTTAAGTCACTAGTTAGTTTTTTCACTATGGATGCAAGTTTTTCCAAGGGAATATTATTGTAAAAGTTAGCTACAGCTATACAATGTTTCCCGCCAACATGAATAACAATCTTTTGATAATACACTTTGTTTATAGGCATTGTTATCTTTTTGACATTTGGACTTCTTGATACATACGTACATAACAAACCCTTGACTCTTGCCCCATCTACAGCAGACATCTGGCCAGTCCTGAACCCATTCAGATGATTCACTTTTTTAGACCATGTTTCCTGGAAACAAATTATCTTACATTTTAATATAAAATCCCACCACATAGTGGAGTGAATACCAGAAATAATCCATGAAACAATGTTACAATGTGCTTGGTTGCTAATAGGTACATCACTAAGTGCCTTAACTGTGACCGCATTTCTACCTGGCACCCCTGCTATATTGTTACTGACATGTTTTATTTCTAGGTGTACTGGGAGTTCATATGGGGTGTCTGAACTTAAGTTAATACTGCTTAGGTCTATTTCCTTCAGCTTCCTTAGGACAGGGGGGGGACAGGCATTTACCTCTCTCTGTATGGGCCGAGCTAGACTTACTGTTCTGTAGACTGGCATGACTGTTCCTTACATCCTAAAGGCCAAAATTAAATGAGGTATGGCTGATAAATCCCGTGGACAGTCAGTCTCTCGCTTTGAGTGGGTTCGGAATGTCAAATCTGTTGCTCACAGGAACCAGATATCTAGGCAGCCTATTCCCTGAGTGGTTCACCTCCACAGGTGGAAACCAGTGAGGTCTGGGGGGTTGATAAAAAAAATCCTAGTGGTAGTATATTTATATCCTGTGCATTGACAAACTGATTGCCTCCCTTATCAAAGATTGTCTGCACTAAAATGGTGAAGTTTTTTCTGAGTTGCCAACCCACCCTATTCTCCTGGCCATTTTAAATTCAGAGAAAAGAGTATCATTGATACCAGTCCTTGAACTTAAAAAGTGCAACAACTTGTCCTTAAGGTGATCCAATGCCCATAGGCGTCATGTGAAACAGATGGAAAGTTTGCCAGGACAACCGTGTAAGAGGTTGCCTCTGGCGTCAAGTGTAAATTTTGTGTTGTATTAATGAGGTTACCATGAGTGGATTTATGGTAATCTAAAGTATTTGAGCCACTCCTCCCAACCCCTGAGATAGCTGGCACATTAAGGTCAGCTCTGTTTTGGAAATGGCCATGGCTATCTGCTGGGGGGCCCTGCTTTAAGAGGTAGGTGCCCGATCCGAGTGGGGGGATTGACTGTTCTGGGAATAGAATTGATGTTAGTTAAAGTAGTTCACGTAGTTAAATTCATGGTTTGATTTTGAATATGCCCGTTGGTAGAGCTACTCCCGGCTTTATCCGCCCTCATACCCACCCCTCTGCATATACTGTCTATTCCTGTGTTTTGGCAAGAGGCTGTGTGAACTGTAGTTTTACTGGTAACAAGTTCCTCCAGTTATTTTTTCATTTTCGGTTCTAATAGTATTGACACCGAAGTCTCTAATCTGCCCAAGTATCTTCCTCTTGCCCACAATCAGGTATCCTCTCCGTTACGGCATGTACAGCTGATGCGGAGGCCCTTTATCCGAGCCCTTTCTTCAGTATTGGATCTGAGCTTCCTCCCACTTAATTTTTGGCTGGATTTAGACAGTTTCTGAGGCCCTCACCCCCTTCCTTTTTTTCGATTGGGGTTCATTGATGGTTTCAGGGCTCAAAGTAGTTTTCCGTCCTCTGGTAACCACATTGGGCCTGTCAGGTCCACGTTCCCACTAAGGAGATTTAGGGGAAACTATTTCAATTTCCGACTCTGTGTTGTGTCAGGCTAATTCGGGGAGAGGACGTTTCATGACTATTTAGGGCATGCAGCTCGACAAGGGCAAGCTTGGACTGTGAGGGCAAGGGCTCTAAATATAGTCTACGTTCCATAGGTCTTATCTCATGCATAAGTGCAGACTCAGTCCTCAATAAGAAAGTGTCAAGGGTCCCAGCGACGCCCTATCCTGCACCTAGTTTACGCGTACTCATGATAGCAACTCAAAAACGATAGCAGGGAGAAAAGAAGATAAGAAATAGTACTTCACCACATGATTGTAGACTGCTCCTGGAACAGAGAATTTAGGGAGTTGGCCCAGCCCGGGCTCATTTGGTCTGCCTTTATGAAAACGGGCTCCCACGCTGCGGGATAGTTTAAAATGTATGAAACTAGTACATTGAACTCAAGTTACATTGACCTGCTCATAGGAACTGTACATGCTAGATGTATAAATGTGCAATACATGTAATGAATGGTTGTTTTGGCCTGTGACAAGATGGTGCTTTGAATTATGTCTAGTAACGGAGTCTCTCCTTGATGTCAATGATGTGCAATTGACATAAAAACTAAAGTCTTTGTGGCGGCCACTAACATTGACGAAGGCTCAACGCCGAAATGCTTTTGTTGTTTTAAGTGTGCCAATAAATCCATACTGAGAATTTAACCTTTACTGCGAGTGCTGGTCATCCGTAAGGGAGCTGAATATATATAGTTATGGATATAACATCTCTATACAAGAGTATACACCATAGTGAAGGTATCGAGGCTGTAAAACACTTCCTGTTCTATACACCTGTATGTCAAGTCAAGTCAAGTCAAGAGATTTATACAGCGCGCTACATACCCATAGGGTCTCAAGGCGCTTGAGGAAGGGTGGGGAATTACTTGTTGAATATCCAAGTTTTAAGTTGCTTTCTGAATGCTAGGTGGTTGTGAGTAAGGCGAAGGTGAGTGGGAAGAGAGTTCCAAGTTTTAGCTGCCAGGTAGGAGAAGGATCTACCTCCCATGGTGGTTTTGTTGATGCGAGGTACAGTGGCAAGGACTTGGTTGGAGGATCGTAGCTGACGGGAGGGGGTGTAGAAGGACAGTCGTGTGTTGAGGCATTCGGTCCAAGTTCGTAAAGTGCTTTGTGTGCGTGGGTTAGGAGGTGGAAAGTAATCCTCTTATTTACGGGAAGCCAGTGGAGGTTTTTCAGGTGACCAGAGATGTGATCTTTACGCAGGATGTCTAGTATGAGCCTGGCTGAAGCGTTCTGGATGCGTTGGAGTTTTTTCTGGAGTTTTGCGGTGGTACCGGCGTATAGGGTGTTTCCGTAGTCCAGGCGGCTCGTGACCAGTGCGTGGGTGACCGTTTTTCTAGTTTCGGTGGGGATCCAGCAAAATGTTTTTTTGAGCATGCGAAGAATGTTGAAGCAAGATGATGAGACGGCGTTGACTTGTCTGGTCATCGAGAGTGAGGAGTCCAGGATGACGCCCAGGTTCCATGCGTGGTCTGTCGGGATGGGTGCTTTTCCGAGGGCCTCTGGCCACCAAGAGTCGTCCCAGGCGGAGGGGGAGGTGCCTAAGATGAGGACTTCTGTTTTGTCTGAGTTCAGTTTCAGACGGCTGTGCTTCATCTACTCATATATGAATTAAGATGTAACCACCCAATAGCTAATCAAATACCAATTTGTTGTGTGTTTTTTTGATTATATGTTTGTTCTAGTGCAATAGACGGCTACCTGATGAAGGCACGTATGCCGAAACGCGCGTAGTTTGATACCTGTCGCACTGCCTCCATCATCTTTACGTATATCATGTATATTGGACATACAATTATGACTGTATCTGTATGATAAATATAAATTACAATGTAAAAAATAATAATATATATACAAAACAAGAATAATAAAAATAAAAAAGATATGTTTTGATATCTATATCTGTGTATTACCATTTTTATTTAAAAGGGTGATATTCTCATGGTCCTTGTTTCTTTCACTGTAACGTGATTTAACATAAAATAGACAGAACTTTGAAATATATATCTAGCTAAATCTTTCCTTAATGTTCAATTGTTCCCTATTTTTAGCTAGATGTTAGATGGGGGTCCCTTGCTTCCTTAACAATATATCTCATAGCCTGTCTATGAGGGGACTTTAATTATGTACTATTAGAGTACGGTCTTTTTAAAATTTATTGTGTGTTCTGTCAGAGTGTCGCCCAATTTCCACATGCATAATTGATGTTTTATATAGACTGAATTATATACATATATGTTTTTTGTGTATAAAGTGTGCACCTCTGGTTGTTAGATTGTGACTTTAAGGTACTTCTTAGGAAAATAATTGTAATTTGCTTTCCCATTTAGAATAGAATATGGCCAACCTGAAGACATTCGGTTTTACAGAGGATGACTTTCTATCCATGGTTGGATCAACTGTTCATTTTGAAAGTAGAACCGGCACACAATCAGGTCCCAATGATGAGTTAGTGAAACTTTTAGCCTTAAAGAAAAAAACAAAAAGAATTGAACTGCATCGGAATTTTATGCTACAATATCTTTGTGCAGGGATAATACCACTGGGTCTCCAGATTAAAAATATACCAGGGCTCTTTGTCCATATTAAAGAATTTTTGGAGAAATGGTCCCTTATCGCCAATAGATGCTCAAGGGATCTCATAATGCTTATTGTTGAAACAGCAAAACAATTACTATCACAACTTCTTAGTGAAATTTTAGAACTAGAAGAAAAGATAAAAGCATCTACAGTGGTAGATGATGTAAAAAAAAGTCTTAGAAGACCTAGACACTGAGCTGAACTCATATAGTGATTATTTAATCAAAAGAAAAACTGATAAACTCCAAAAAGACTTGAAATATTACAGCAAGGAACAGACATATCCTTATCTTGCTGACGGGTTTTACAATCAAACCGATGCTAATGGACAGGGCACTATGACTTATCAACAACCTATGAGGCCCCATCCCAAAAAGGTGTATACTTTTTCTGATTCATCAGACTCTGATGGTGATAATGGTATTGCCTCTTTTGATCAGAGAGGTAATAGATACACTCCACGCAGACACAATCAAAGCTATCTGCATTTTTTAGGGAGACGTTATCAGAACAAGGGCAACTGGCGCCAACCCTATCAAGGCCAATTTCAACCCCCTTTTCAAGCACAGTACCAACCACGTGCCCAATATCAGACCCAATACAAGGGCCATCAACCAGCAAATATGAACCAATATCTGGAAACAAGGAATGCCAGGTATTGGAGACAATAAAAGAAATTCCGTTTTTCAATCTAGCCCCCCTTACTTTTGATAAGGCAACATATTCTCTCCTTTCTAAGGGATTATCATATGTACCTCATGCGGGACTTAATAAATTTGAATTATTTAATGACAATGTAATTTTTCAGGAAGATTCGTCTTCTTTGGTTCTTCCGCGATAAAGAATATGTAAGTGAGGACATTAATAGATCTGGCCTATCGTTAAAATCTGCGTTCACCCCTACGGTTGAACAAATTGCACCAGAAGTAAGAATCTTTGAACAGATGGTTTACAATAAATTGCTATGTGTAACAAAGTATGTACCTAAAACTCCATTCAATATCGCTAAGAGTGAACATGCGGCCTTACAGAGTTTAAAAGAGTCCCCCAATATTGTAGTCAAAACCTGCAATAAAGGTGGTTGGATAGCTATTATGGAAAAACAAGCTTACATAAATAAAGTGGAAGAAAAGTTAAATGATGAAAGATTTTACAATAAGATCAATAGAAATCCAACACAAAGAATCAAATCAAAAATCCAGAAGCTCACATCGAAAGCATTACACAATGGTGTTATCTGTGAGAAAGAGTTCCAATATATGAACATTGAAATCCTAAATTAGCTAGCATGTACGGAACACCGAAAGTACACAAAAACATTGATAATCCTCCTTTAAGACCAATTGTTACTACAATTGGTTCAGTAACTAAGCCCATTTCAAAGAACCTGGATGCGATACTTCGTCCATCCATTAATAAAATCCCGGGCTATGTTAAGGATACTTCTCAAATTATCAATTTGATGGAAGGGGTTCCTTTCATCCAAGACAGACAATGGCTAGTTACTTTGGATGTCGAAAGCCTATACTCGAACATTCCAGGCAATGGAGAAATCACAGCAGTTGAATGGGTCACAGACCTATATGAAATAGATTGTGACAATAACTTCATTATTGAGTGTCTGAAAATCATTCTAGAAGAAAATGTTTTTGAATTCAGGGGTGATTTATACAAACAGACGAAAGGAGTCAGTATGGGCGCATCATGCGCACCTACTATAGCAAATATTTATGTTGCCCACTTCGAAAATCAATTTATCTTCAACAAAGTTGCGCCTTTCTATGAGTCAGTCCTACATTGGTCGAGGTATATCGATGATATCATCTTTATTTGGGATGTTAATGAAGACACTCTTCAAGAATTTATCTTGTGGCTAAACCTATGCGATGAGAATTTAAAATTTACGCCTAAAATCAGTAATGTACAAATGGAATTTCTGGATATCTTGGTAAAGCATGATGAGGGGCAGCTGTATGTAGACCTATTCACTAAACCGACCGCTCGCAATACTTTACTGCATTTCGACAGCTTTCACCCCACAAACCAGAAAAGCAGTATTCCGTTTGGGCAATTTCTTCGCCTTCGAAGAAATTGTATGAAATTAGCTGACTATGACATTAGATCCATCGAAATGAAAGCAAAATTCATAAATAGAAGCTACCCCCACCGACTAATTCATGAAGCATATAAACGTGCTAGTTTTTTTTCTGAATCGTTTTGTCCACCATAAGCGTGGAAGGGTATGCTCAGACATGAGTCCCTCGCTCACTGCACCATCAGGATTAAAGCAAGCCGGGCCGAAGACGGCTGTAATGCCAGAAACCGGTCCCCGGAAGCTTGTTTCCTTTCCAGTAAAAGAGTTGGCTTGGTAGTTTGGTCTGCCCTGTTCCCATGATACATTGGGCCAGGGACAGACTAATTTGCATGTAGCCAGGTTCTGAGCTGGGATGGTGCAGTGAGCTAAAAAACGGTGATGGATCAAGCCCTGATCTGTTGACTGGGTACGAGTATTCTGTTTAATTCAGATGCTCTGTCCATCACCACCCCCTTTTCTGAATCGTTTTCCCGACAGGCAACATATCCTTGAGGGTTCCAGCAAAACCAAGAATGATAGCTTGGTATTTGTAACACGTCATTCCACTCTGAATGAACAAATTAGACAAATAATTTGTTCAAGCTGGCAACTTTTGAATATTAATCTCACAAAAGAACAACATATTCCTAGGCCAATGTTTGCCTATAGAAAGAATCGGAATTTGAAGGACCTTATTGTCAGATCACGTATGCCAAATAAGAAAAAGGAATTGACACAGTGCAGCCTTACAGGTGTTACACCAATCACAGGAAACTACAAATGTGGGACATGTGTAGTTTGCCCTTTTGCTATTGAGACAAAAGAACTATATTTCAATGGTCAACCCATAATAAGTAGAGGCATAAATAACTGTAAAACAAAGAATATCATTTATTTATTAATATGCCCCTGCAATTTGGGATACGTGGGGGAGACCTCTAGATCATTGAACGCTAGATTGACTGAACACAGGTCGGCGATACGCACTAAAAAATTGTCATCACCCATGGTGTCATATTTCATAGAATGTAATCATTCCACTGAAGACATAAAGTGGTTCATTCTGGAAAGAATTACCACCAAGGAAGGTATAGACACTGATAAACTGAGAATAAAACGAGAAGCGTTCTATATTTTCTGGTTGGATACAGTAAAAAATGGCCTCAATATATAAATACCATGGGAACATGCAATTCTGTAAAAATGAAAGAATGGTAATAGCTCAAATGTTAGAACAATGTTATAGCTTAAGTGTTAGTACAATGTACTCTAAAATATGGATACTTAAAAGTAACAAGATCTCAACAGTATGAAATAAATATACGTCATAATTGTGATGTATGGGATAGAAGTATCTGTAAAATTTTGGACTAATTATGTAACAATTTGATGTTGAAATCTACTGTTATATGAAGTACATGTCACTGTAAATATGTATGTATCTAGGGGCATTTTGTTTGCATTTTAAATATTGTATATAGATATATGTTGTTTATGTTTGAGTTATAATTATTGCTGTATAACTTTTGATAAACACAACATGTTTGATAATGAATGGTAGCCTCATGTCTCAAGTCTGAAATAATATATAAATCAGTAATGTCTAAGTATTCTTTGGAATATGTGTTACAATCTAACATGAGAAAAATGGTATACACTCGCTTTTAGAGTAGGACGGAACAAATATGTATTAATAATTAAAACAGTTTCCGAATCAACAAATCTGAATTGCATGGAGCAATACTGCCAGTTTCTGTGCCTCTAACATAACAAACTCGGTCTCACGCCTTATGCGTGAATTTAGGATGGGGCTTAAATTTCGAATTAGAACTGCAACTAGCGTTAACCTACCACCGTTAAGATTAGATCTTCGAATAGCACGTGAAGACCTTCTATAGTATTATCACATGACACAAAAAGATCCATGCTAACCAATAGGAAGGCGTGTTAGGTTACGGCGAAACAACCAATTGAATTGGCTAACTCTATGGTTTGAATTCTCCCGCGAATTTGAACACTTTAAAAACGCCGCTAATAGTGCATTCAGCCTTTACGCTTGAATACCTGGCTGAAAAGTGAAGCTGCTGCATGACGAGGAGAGAGGTGAGAGAGACACCATATGCCCGATTTAGAAGTACGGTTGCAGAATGGCTTACTTTAATTTAAACAAGTGAGCGTATAATGAGTCAATTTCTGGGAACGTTTAAACTGCTTGCCCTCGAAAACGACTAACTATATAGACAGATATTGAGGATAGAATACAATTACAATTTGCCTTCCTCTTTGGTCTTGTTTCAACAAACTATTATCCTTCCCGGTCTGACAGCTGACTACATTTTCGCTGCATCATCTACATTGTTATCGTGTGGCCTTAGCAAAATTATCAACTTTTTATCAGTAAGTACTGTTGGCTGTTACACTCGTTTGGTATACGTGTAAAAACGAGTGACCTCGAGCCTAAGTGAATTTGTTTGTCTCTACAACGCGCATAAAAGCTAACGAATATGCCTCCTCTTGTTCTGGTCTATCACTTTAGAAACACAGCTGCGAACCAAATTATTGAATGATAATCTATTGGAAGTGCTAATTCTTCAGCCTCAAAATATAAATAATGGATTAAATACCGAAAAACATTTGGTACGTTTTAAAGTATACTATAATATCACACTACTGCTAGTTTAATAATAGATGCGATATCCATGTAGTAATGGTAGTTAGAATAGGCATTTTGCCTTTCGATCTTTACTTTAAAGTGGTTTGTGTATCCAAAATTGCATTGGAAACAATCTGACATTAGAGACTATGTATCGACAAATTTTTATTCCAGTATAACCCGTGTAATACTCTGCTGTGCAATACATTCCCTAATTTTGGAAACTGCACATAGCAATATGAAGCAAATGTACTTCATTATTTAAATTATATCCTACGTATAAGTCAAACGTAATGAATTATTTACTCACGCTGTAGGCTGTAGTACAATTACGTAATATGTAAACATATTCTCAACAGCGTAGTTTGCCATCCATGTGCATAATATACTATACTGCACCAACCGAGCGTAACATAGGACGATTAAAGAATCCTTTGGACCCATGCTGTATGCAAGCTTGTAATCATATATGGTAAGACTATATTACATGCTGTAAGCGGAATCTGTAATTATCTAGGTCTATATTGCATCTCTTTGGGTGGGCAACATCATTCCCCTATATATTATAAATGCCATGTGTATATTGACCTAATGGCATGAGCTAAAAACTAATCATATAAGTTAAAATTAATTACTTAAGAACATGTACACTCTAGAGTTATCATGTTGTGATATGGACACCAATGTAACATAGTTTCGAATGTGAACGATCTTAGTGAACAATGAGGCTGCCATAACATATATATGCATCATATGCTCTATTCGTTAAATCTTGAGCACAATAGATAATGAAATATAAAAGGTAGTATGTGTAAATTATGTAAATATAGAATTTGAGAGTTTGTTAGTGGTCAAATATGTAAAAAGTGGAAATATGAGATATATATAGGGTGGCGATTTGAGAATTGTAAATATGAACTAATAATGATAGAAAGTTACAGTGTAAAGACTTTTAAAGCATATATGAATTAAGATGTAACCAGCCAATAGCTAATCAAATACCAATTTGTTGTGTGTTTTTTTGATTATATGTTTGTTCTAGTGCAATAGACGGCTACCTGATGAAGGCACGTATGCCGAAACGCACGTAGTTTGACACCTGCCGCACTGCCTCCATCATCTTTACGTCTATCATGTATATTGGACATACAATTATGACTGTATCTGAATGATAATTATAAATTACAATGTAAAAAAGAATAATATATATACAAAACAAGAATAATAAAAAATTAAAAATATATGTTTTGATATCTATATCTGTGTATACCCATTTTTATTTAAAAGGGTGATATTTTCATGGTCCTTGTTTCTTTCACTGTAACGTGGTTTAACATAAAATAGACAGAACTTTGAAATATATATCTAGCTAAATCTTTCCTTAATGTTCAATTGTTCCCTATTTTTAGCTAGATGTTAGATAGGGGTCCCTTGCTTTCTTAACAAAACACATGACCTTAGTCAACATCAATGATGGACTAAAAAACATATACAAAGTTATCGCAGCCATCTTGGAACATGTTCATTATAACGAAAATCATTGAAATGTCGGGTAATTTAGAGTAGTAGTGCAATTGTGATTTTCAAAGAAAACACAGTAATTTGGGACAGAATAAATCATAGTATATACAGTGTATCTGTATTAAAAGAAACATATTCTTATGCATGATCAGATATATTAAATTCATCTCTTTAGTCAGTCAATTCCAAATGCACATGAGTACTCCCCCAATTACAGTTATTCGGCCCTGTATGGGCTTAAGTGTCAGTTCATAGTTAATATAACTAACTATACATTTCCAAAATCTTCAGTTAATATCAGTACAGATGGCAGCATTTATTTTTTCTCTGTAATTTCGTATTTCCAATCCTCCTCTTTATTCAATTCAATAGGGGCCTTTGTCTGGAGGTCAATGATGCATTTCGACTCTAATACTCTTAGTTTTTTTACTCTATCCCCCTCTCTCTTTTCTGTCTACCTGATCTAGACAGTAAAATTGCAAAAGGTCCCTGTTGCTCTGATGGTATTGCTTGAAATGTCGCGCGACATCATATGTCTTATCTTTATTAGATATGGCGCACATGTGTTCGAAGAATTAATTTTTGGGTGGGGTGAATGCTGCTTCCGATGTACCGCTTGGTGCATCGGCACTCCAGGCAGTACACCTTGTAGTCGGAATTACAGTTGAGAACTTTTGTTATCTGTCTTATGGGTCTGGGGTCACCTGGTCTCCCTTTGAAGTTGGTCTTCTTGCTACTAAATTTGCAAGCTTTACAGCGAAGGGGTGGAAAAAAACCTTGTATATTCATCCTATTAGAGGGTTTAGGTAAGGCTTCAAAGTGACTCTGTACCAGATGGTCCCCTAGTGATTGGCATAGTCTATAGGTAATTGCAGGGCATTCAGGTAGGTTATTTTTAAGAACATTATCGGTCTTCAATATGTACCAATTTTTGTTAAAAATATCGACCAATTCTCTCGAGCGTACATTAAAAGTTATCAATTAGGGGTGGGCGGAATTTGCGTAATAGCATTACACAAATCTCTGCGAAACGGTAAAAAATCTCTGCGAACACTCAGAAACTCCGCAAACACACGGAAATGTTTCTTTGCGATGCTTTTTTGCTGTTCGCAATCGCTGTTTGCGTGCTCATGGAGAAATATCTCGTGAACACGCATTTGAGAACGCAAACAAGCAAAAAATTTCGCGAAGTCGGGAAACGCAGAATTTTGGGCAATTTTGCGTTCTCCGCGGAATGCAAAATTACCCGAATTCCGCGAGTGGAATGGAGTTTACCGCCCAGGCCTAGTTATTATTCTAGCTGTACTCTCTTTCATGTTTGAATCTTTGGTCTTGGCTGCCAATAGTTCTTTCCTGTGAGGAAATATAAATTTTATGGTCAAGAAATGTTCCCTAACGTGTACCCCACCGTCTCCATGTACGAGCTTAAAGTGCATGTAACTTCCCTCCTGTGCCAGCTATGAAGACGCAAATACATTTGCGTCCAACATTAACATGTCCTCTTTCAGATCCACCCTGAACGGGTTGAATATTCCGTTCCTAAGTATGCCTTGCCAACGTCTTTATGTGGTGTACTTTACACGTTTTTCAGCTCTGGCGAAGTAGGCCCTGAATTCTACCATCAAGCCTTTTCCTGCCTTCTGACTCTGAATGCCTCAGCCTGGGCCTGCCTCTGTACCCGTGACCTCTACCTTACTCCCTGCGCGGATAACGGCTCTTAGCTCAGCCTGTTGCCTGCCAAGACTGTATTCAACCTTCGAATTATCTGCTCCGCTCCTCAAAAATACATTCCTGCCTACTAGTTCAAGTAAACATCCTTCCAGCTGCAGAGCAAAGGGCCCGGCCTCACTGTCTCCGTGCAAGTAATTCATAGCTCCTGTTACCATGGTAGGCCCATGCCCCTCGCATCTCATGCAGACACGTAGACGCTTATACACGCACTCACAGTCAGTATAGAATAGCCTCTGCCCAAGAGACCTTTCCCTCTAGATAATATGATTCCCAAACATCAGATATCAGATATGATATAGGAACAAGTTGATCTGACATACCAGACTTTTGTCTTTTTCCTCTAGTGTAAAAGTCAAGTCCCCTGCACCCTCCAGCTTCACGTCAATCACACGTCATGCAGCTGCGCGCGCATCCAAATCTCAGATTTCTGCTGACATTGCAAGATTCTGCTATGTACCCACCCACTTGTGACACTTTCATGTGACGTTTCTAGCACACACCTCTATGTTCACGCCTAGTTCACGCCTTCTGATTACGTATTGCTAACACGTGTGTGCTCTTATCTTGTTTCTCTCAGCTGTTACGCCTACTGTATTGGTTTCCATTATATGATTTGAGTATAAAAGTTATGTATTATCAATAAAGCATTGCTCTATCCCTTCCTGAACCCCAGTGGTGTCAGGAACCCGATATCCGGTTCAAGAACCATTCCTTTTTAAGGAATAAAACCCCTAAGAACTCTAACACCACGGACTCTGCGCCTTTCTTTCCGATTGAGTTATTTTATTTTTAGTACTTACCTGCATAGAAATTAGGACGGTAATTAAATATTTACCACATTATTTTGGCGCCCGAACAGGGACCCCTCCCCCACCTCACGCGCCGGTTGGTGCGTTGCAACCTTTGCCCCTTGCCATAAGTCAAGACGGACAATTACGCATACCTGCAGGATTTCCTGTATCTCCCTCAGGCCTACGGAGGTGACGGAGACTGCGATCAGCACCCAGACGAGGCAGTGAGGAGTGCGGAGGATTCCGACCAGAGCCTAGCCAAAAGAAGCAAGGTCCGAGGTGTCAAGAGGCCCACCAGTTCCGAAGTATTCACGTATCGAGTCGAGTCGAGTCCAGTCCGGTCCAGTCCAGTCGAGTTTTCCGAGGCCTTCTGTTCCGTGCTTCCTGGTGAGTACCATTGCTGGGGACGCATCTAGACGGGTGCATTTATGTATCCGGTAAAGACGGGTTTGGGTACACAAACACGGTCTGCACTGTTTTAGACAGTGTATCTGTACTGTTTAGCAGTACATCAGGCATTCAAGTTCTTGCACTGATCTCAACAGTGTATCTGTACTGTTTAGCAGTACATCTAGTATCAAGGGTAGTCATATGTGTTCAAAATGTTTTCATGTGATTAATGTCGTGGTATGAGTGATTGTTTGATGTACATTACTGTGTTTTTGTGTAACTAGCTGTGTTCAGAGTAAGTAACAAGTATTGAGTATCCAGTACTAAGTAACAAGATGCCGTTTTTCAATAAATTAAGACAGATAGGAACTAGGAAAGGGATACTAGAGGAAGAAATTCCTGTCCCCCCTAGGGACACTCCTGGAAATTTGATGTACCATAAGCATGGCTTAGATGCCATACTGTACCTAGATTTATGGGCCGATTATACCAAGCACCTAGAAGAGAGACACAGGTGGCCTGTTACAGGAACGTGGGATGCCGAGTGCATCATGAGAGTAGAAGAAGCGCTATGGAGAAAGAAAGCCAGACAATCCCAGAAAGATGCCATAGAATTGTGGCGTAAAGAATCACATAAACGTGCTGAAAAAGCACTCCGAAAAGAAGATAAACATAGAGAAGAGTCGGATGAAGTCCGAGAAAACGAATTAGTTAATGAAGGGATCCGAGTAAAAGCAGAACAAGTAGACCGCATGCGAAACACTCTTGCAATTGGCATGTACTTTGTGGCCGAGGGTTTGCCTAAAGCCACTTCAGAAATACCGAAAGATCTGCCGCCACCATTGGTTCCAACTAAAGTAAGTCACAGGACCGCCAAAGACATATTCCTTGCTTCCTATCTAGACGATGTTCCTCCCGCTTACACCAATCCACGTGCCCACGTACCGCCTACTGACAGTGACGGAGGTGGCAACCCACTCCAAGACAATGTCCCGCCATTACCACAACAAAGTTCACCCGTTCGACAACCTGCTCCACCTGCTCCTCCACCTCCACCACTTCCCACATCTAGGAGGAATATACTAAATCCGTTTGCGCCTGATCCTAGTAAGAGACAAGTTCAGGTACAGATACCGACTCCCCAGACACACAATGCTCAAGCCTCCGTCTCAGGAGGTGCGACAGGAGGTTTCCAGACTCCGCCATCAACACACAGATTAAACCTTAGGGACATAATGAAGCAACGTACACCCCAAACACCACGTTTAGACATGCTTAAAGAACCCCTTCCAATTTGCAGATATGATCCAGTACCCGGTAAAGACGATAGAATGTTGTTAGCATCACTACGCTTACGAAAAGTTGCAGATTACCTAGTGTTATTTCCAGGAATGACTGAACACCTAGATAGAATATATCATTTTGTCCAGACTGGGGAAGATCCTGAAAGTATTAAAGAGGCCCTGGCTCACCAGAAAGTTGACACTCAAGGTTGTATATTACGTTTCTTCATAAATTGCTTAATAAGAGAACGAGACAGGCCTGGAGTAGACCAGGAAGAGATGGAAGCACTAAACAGGTGGGGTCAAAATATAGCCGAAGGAAACCATGATAAACTGAATTGTATAGCAAGCATGTACAAGAAAATCAGAAAAGCAGTAATAGAAATACACGAAAAAGAACAAGAAAAAGAAAAAGGAAGCGGCAGGAATGACTCCTCCGAGGAGGACGGACCTGAAGAACCTGACACGGCTAAAGAAATGATAGCGTATGTGGGTAAGGGAAATTACCTTAAGAAAGGCATTCGCCCAGAAAGCAAGAGGGTTTTTCTCTCTGGCATATCAAAACCGAGTTCTCCTGAATATCTGTTTCAAGGTACCGATAAAATTCTTCAAGAACAAATGGGGTACCATGTACTCAATTCTATGGATGAACAAGAACTAGCCCGGTCAGCAGTACTATGGGCTGACAATCCTAGCATATACAATGATGATACAGTAGCACAGACATTTCTGAACCTTTCCCTAGACGAGCAGAAACTAGCTGGTGTGTACATGATTCAGCATCTCATCACGTTATACAGACAACAACATTCTGATCCAGGTCCCTCACCTGATACATTGGAAGCACTACTTATGAATAGATGGAGAGGCCTAAGTACCAAGTTAATTCAAATAATTCTAGAACAACGGCGCAGATATAACGCTTTCTTAGGCCCACAATATGTTTCAGCTCCGCCCCCAGAAAGAAAAATGTTTCATTTTGACAGGCAGAATCCTTTACGAGAAGTACACCCAGTTATGAATGCCGATAATACCTTGGAACGTGTGTTTGTGTACACACCTTTAACAAAGTTGGAATTGTTAGAAATGAAGAAACTAGTACCCTGTCATGATAAAGACCCTGCAGGTTTTCACCGAGAACTTAAGGACATGTTACTCATGGGAGATTACACGTATACGGATATTATGACATTGTTAAAAGTACTGCTGCCCACCGGCATTTACGAGAAACTGAAGGAAAAAGAATGGGAGGTGGGAGATAAAAAGATTATTTGGACTGAAATAGAAGACGAGGAAAAAGCTCGTACTCCAGGGCTAGGCCTTGGGGACAAAGCTAAAGCATTACCAGGTTTAATAGTACAGGTTTTGCCAAGATTATTGACAACTAAAAGGAAGACTGGGACGCAATCTCAGCCTGTAAACAGAAACACGATGAAGATACTAGTGACTTCTATTCAAGATTCGAGAAATGTTTCATTATTAATAGTGGCCTGAAACCAGGTAGCGAGTCATACCCACATCTCTTCGTAACAAAACTAGTCGAGAATTCCCTGACACAAGTTAAGAACCGTGTATATAAAGTTGAAAGTACATGGCAAGCAAATACGCCATCCCAGATGTTACAAATGTTACAATATCACCAGAACAGAATTAGAGAAGAACAGGATCACGAACAGAGACGTATGAAAGACACGAAAATGAAAATGTTAGTGGCCCTGTCGGTTCCAGCCGACGGTCAGAGAAAGGGTGCGACCCAGACAGGTAATTCAGCAGCTCCCGTTAAAGGGACATGCAACTATTGCAAACAGCCCGGTCACTACGTACATGAATGTCCAGTCCTGAAACACAATATATCAACAGGTAAAACTAAAGAAAGACCGCGTCAGCCTAGACAAGACCAGGTCCAGCAACAGACTTCACAGAATACACAGCCTATGCATGCTCCACCACATACAGTACAGACCACAGCGGTATCACAGCCACAGCCCATTGCCGCGACGCAGCAAGTTTCACAGCAGATGTACCAGTATGCCCAATCTGATTACCCCGATTATCAGCGATACACATGAAACAGCATAGAGAGGGAGGTTGGCTTGCCTCTTATTGAGATTCCTGTAGATCAAGAGGGTCCTTATGTACACAGTCAAGTATTGGGAAAAGACAGAAAGTTTTTAATTGACACAGGGGCAAGCCGCACAACAATCAGCCATGATGAAGTCCCAGGGGCACCCCTCTCAGGCTCACAGAATGTTTCCCTTGGTTTTTCAGGACAGCCTATTGTAAATGAAGTATCGAAACCAGTCCCCCTAGCAGTAGGTCCATTATCACGCGTTACAGACTTGTTACTCACGAAATCATGTCCAGAAAACTTGCTAGGTATCAAAACGTTGAAGGCTCTAGGAGCAGTGATATGTTGTTCTCCGGAAGGAGTTAGACTTTTTCTGCGTGACTTTAAGGGTCACTATGCATTACGAGAGTTTGATGTCAGATTAAAAAATGTACCGAAACACCTGTGGGCACAAGGCCCAACCGATGTAGGTTGTATGCACATCACACCATACCGTGTTACACTCAAACCAGGAGTTGTTTTACCACGAATCAGACAATACAAGTTACCACCCGATGCTGTAGTGGCTTTACTGGAAATCATTGAAGAGCTCATTGCCCAAGGAGTGGTCGTAGAAACCGACTCCAATATCTGTAATTCCCCTATCATTCCGATTCTTAAACGTACTGATCCACTTGCACCGCCAGTATATCGGCTGGTGATTGATTTACGAGAACTGAATAAATGCATTGTTCCACAGTATCCTGTGGTTCCCGACATCTCATCCTTATTGACTGCTATTGATTCAGAAGCGACGTTCTTTACTGTAATTGACCTCAAGAACGCCTTCTTCAGTGTACCAATTGATCCAGAGAGCCAATATCTCTTCGGATTCAGTTTAAATGGCCGAAGTTTCAAATTTTCACGCGCACCTCAAGGATTCACAGAAAGCCCCAGCATCTATAGCCAAGCACTGAAAAGACAACTTGACTGTATCCAAATGCCAGTTAACACTGCCTTACTACAGTACGTCGATGATCTGCTGATCACCGCACGAAGTGAACCCGAATGCGAACAAGCATAACTAACAGTTCTACATTTTCTGGCTGACAAGGGACACAAGGTGTCTCCTTCGAAGCTACAATTCTGTGTTCAGCAAGTTGTGTACCTGGGTCACTTGCTGTCCAAAGTGGGGAGACAGCTCACTCCTGACCGCATCCAGTTAATTGTAAACATGCCACAACCCCAGACACAAAAGGAAGTGCGGGCCTTTATAGGCCTCACCTCGTACTGCAGACAATGGATTCCTCAGTATGCATTTCTAGCTAAACCACTCATTCAGTTGACAACACAGGAGGCAGCGACTTCGACTGCCCTCCCTTGGACTCAGGAACATACACAGGCTTTTGAGGAATTAAAGAAAGCTTTATGTCAAGCACCAGTTTTAGCGACACCATGTTACAGCAAACCTTTTACACTTTTTGTTACAGAACGTGATGGTACAGCGTTGTCTGTCCTCACACAAGATCAAGCAGGTTCACATAAGCCTTGTGCTTATTTTTCAAGTACATTGGATTCAGTGGCCCAGGCTCTGCCTGCGTGCTTAAAATCAGTTGCAGCAACAGCCCTAGCAATCAGACAAAGCGACTCAATAGTATTAGGACATCCATTGACAGTACAAGTTCCACATTCTGTAGAGGTCCTTCTAAACCGAACACAGACTCAACACCTGACTATAGCATGACTGACAGGTTATGAATTAACGTTATTCCAGCCACACATAGAAATCAGACGCTGTAACATTCTAAATCCTGCAACATTGTTACCTTCGATTATGACAGATTCAGCCCCGCATGATTGTATAGAGCATGCAGTAACAAAGCCCCGACGAGACTTAACAGATGTTCCACTGACAAATCCAGACCTGACACTTTACGTGGACGGTTCATGTATAAGAACAAACACAGGAGAATTAGTAGCCGCGTATGCAGTGACCACTGAAACTGAAGTCAAAGAAACACATCGTATAGATACACTGTCCGCTCAAGCAGCAGAGCTTATTGCTCTGACCCGAGCCTGTATACTAGCCAAGAACAGAAATGTTAACATATACACCGATTCACGTTATGCTTTCGGAGTCGTACACGACTTCGGAGTGTTATGGCAAGAACGAGGTTTCTTGACCTCTCACGGTGCCAAGATCCAACATGGTCCCCTTATTCAAGCACTGTTAGAAGCAATACATCTGCCTTCAGGCATATCCATCATGAAGTGTAAAGCACATACTAAAGTTACAGACTCTATTTCCCAGGGTAACGACCTGGCAGACCAAACAGCAAAACATACAGCATTGACTCACACCCAGACAACTGATGTAACAAAGATCATAGTGCCGACACATTGTATGACAGTTAGGGATCCCACACTAGATGTAATCGATATTCAGACACATGCTACTCCAGATGAAATAAAGAAATGGACTGAACTAGGAGGGATCCAGACAGATCAGGGATGGATGACGAAGGGAAAATCTACATGGTTTCTCCCCGACTCTATGGTTCAAGTCATAATAAATACAGCACATAGTCCAGCACACCTAGGAGAAAAAGCTATGTTAGACAGTTTACAGAATCTCTGGTACAACAAACATTTACGAGCAGCAGCAAAACAGAAAGTGCGTACTTGCATGATCTGTTGTCAGTTCAATCCAGGTAAAAGTGTCCCTGTAGAGCAAGGTGGATTTCATCCTCCTGATAACCCTTTTGAAGTCCTCCAGATGGATTATATCCAGATGGAACGTTGTCGAGGATTCAAGTACGTCCTCGTAGTTGTTTGTGCACTTTCCCGTTGGACCGAAGCATATCCAGTCCCAGATTACACTGCCCCGACCACTGCCAAGCAGCTGGTTCGAGAATTCTTCCCACGGTACGGCTTGCCTCGTATCGTGTACTCAGATAACGGACAGCCATTCTCATCCGAGCTCATGAAGCAGGTTTCACTTCTGCTAGGATACCAGTGGAAATTCCATTGCGTCCGACATCCCGAGGCAGCTGGCCTTGTAGAAAGGCACAATCAGACACTGAAAACACGTCTTGCTAAAATATGTAAAGAGAAAGGGGTCGACTGGATAGTCGCCCTGCCAGTTGCACTATTCTACATGAGAATGGTCCCACATTCGAGATCAGGACTATCCCCGTATGAGGTGGTCTTTGGCCGACCACCAAATATGTGGGGGACGCCCATGCCTAAGAAAATAACCGATGTTGACTGTAATATGCTGACAGATTACCTTGCCTCCTTGATGTCTGCACTCCAATCATGTCATTCACAGGTTGCCGCAGCCTTTCCCGACAACACTGATGTGAAGCCACACGATGTCCGTCCTGGAGATACTGTCCTGATACGAAATTTCGATAGGAGGAGTCCGCTGGAGCCCCGTTGGCAGGAGCCGAGGCTCGTCCTTCTGACCACGAGGACTGCAATCAAGGTTGAGGGCCGAAAGGGGTGGATTCATACGAGTCATATTAAAAAGTGTAATGAACTGTTGCCAGAGACTGACTCTTCCACCCCCTCAAAGGACTGCCCCGATTCTAGTGACTTTAAAGTTCCCAAGAGAGAGAAAACTCCGCAAGAGGAGTATAAATCAAAGTTGCGGTCTAGCAAGTCAGACAGTTTAATTGTTTAAGTCCTCCCCTAGGTGAATCGGTTAAATTAGTTTCTGACATGTATCCCCTAGACCGAGATAGAGAGAGAGAGAGACAACTCAAGAAACGTGCATATTGTAAATCACTTCGTAGTCACTGTATAGTGACATTATTGGTTATGTTTTTTCTAAGCCTTCTGATGATTGCTGCCAGTATATTGTTGCATATATATTACCCTATCTTCAAGCGTGCCCAATCTGCTTACAATGTCACTGCCGAACATTCTTTTGGTGAATTACCCCCACACGAGTTATCTTACAGACTTGCGCTGCGCAACAACACATTCATTAGTATGTTACATCACTCCCATCAGACTAATAATGCTACAAACTGTTGGATATGTGGCCGACTCCCTCCCTATCAGAAATACAAGGGAGTTCTGCCTCTCTTTCCATACCCGTTCACTCAAAATGGCTCATGTGGTGCATGGTTTAGATTAATTAATTCTTTAGATTCTGATATTGCTGTTTTCGAAGGAAATTGGGTTTGGGGAAACCTGAACTTAGTTCTGCTTAAGGCCTGTTACCCTGACAAGAAGGGACTTCCCACTAGGACAGGAACTGATCTAGAAAATGAAGTATATGGATTAGGTAATTATACAATTAACCTCATGATTCTTACTGTTGAATCCGAAGCTGCACCAGTTCTCCCTGCTATGTCAGTATTACCAGTCACGGGTGACTTATGTGTCAGAAAGAAGGGTTCAGTACACTTAGGTCATAGTAAATGTACTACTGTGGTCGAATTCAGTGATCAAGGCAAGTCTACATTTAGAGCTACTCGTCATTCCTACTTTGTTTGTGACCATACCGCATACATACGCTTACCTCCAGATTGGGATGGTACCTGTTACATTGCATTCCTTCTGCCACCTGTTTTCCTAGCCCCTCCTGATTATCACAGAAATACAGATCTAGTAAACAATAGACTCCGAAGAGATCTCCCGATTGTCGACTATACTGAAACGGCATGGGAGCAATACACAGACTTCAATAAAGGTTTCTTCCACTACTTAGGTACTGTCTTTAATAGTAAACTGATACGAAAATTAACTAGAACCCTCGAAGCAGTAGTGAATGAAACTACTTCCGCTCTAGGCAACTTAACAGAGGAGCAATCTGCCATGCGGGTTGTTGTTCTTCAAAATCGTCTTGTTATTGACGTCATCCTAGCAGATAGGGGCGGAGCCTATAAGGTCATCGGGTCGAGTTGCTGTGTTTTCATTCCAGAAAACGCGCCAACAGTATATAAGGCTATCACACGTCTTCATAAAATTGCAAGTTTGATACATCAGAATCCAGGCATCTGGACTTGGTCCGGTTGGTTCTGGACAACGTTGACCGCTTGGGGATGGAAGATCCTATCCTTCCTAGGCATTGCCCTTCTCGTAGTATTCAGTTGTTGCCTGTGCCTACAATGTGGGCCAGCGATTTGTGGTCTGTGCGCCACATCATGTATTCCGCATTCAAGTTTCCACTCAAAACGCGAAAAGAAGAAAGAAGAGCAAATGATGTTACATGAACAGACTGATCGATTCATGAGGATCGATATATCATGAAGGGTCCGTAGGGAACAAGGAGGGAATGAGGAAATATACATTTTATGGTCAAGAAATGTTCCCTAACGTGTACCCCACCGTCTCCATGTACGAGCTTAAAGTGCATGTAACTTTCCTCCTGTGCCAGCTATGAAGACGCAAATACATTTGCGTCCAACGTTAACATGTCCTCTTTCAGATCCACCCTGAACGGGTTGAATATTCCGTTCCTAAGTATGCCTTGCCAACGTCTTTATGTGGTGTACTTTACACGTTTTTCAGCTCTGGCAAAGTAGGCCCTGAATTCTGCCATCAAGCCTTTTTCTGCCTTCTGACTCTGAATGCCTCAGCCTGGGCCTGCCTCTGTACCCGTGACCTCTACCTTACTCCCTGCGCGGATAACGGCGCTTAGCTCAGCCTGTTGCCTGCCAAGACTGTATTCAACCTTCGAATTATCTGCTCCGCTCCTCAAAAATACATTCCTGCCTACTAGTTCAAGTAAACATCCTTCCAGCTGCAGAGCAAAGGGCCCGGCTTCACTGTCTCCGTGCAAGTATTTCATAGCTCCTGTTACCATGGTAGGCCCATGCCCCTCGCATCTCATGCAGACACGTAGACGTTTATACACGCACTCACAGTCAGTATAGAATAGCCTCTGCCCAAGAGACCTTTCCCTCTAGATAATATGGTTCCCAAACATCAGATATCAGATATGATATAGGAACAAGTTGATCTGACATACCAGACTTCTGTCTTTTTCCTCTAGTGTAAATGTCAAGTCCCCTGCACCCTCCAGCTTCACGTCAATCACACGTCATGCAGCTGCGCGCGCATCCAGATCTCAGATTTCTGCTGACATTGCAAGATTCTGCTATGTACCCACCCACTTGTGACACTTTCATGTGACGTTTCTAGCACACACCTCTATGTTCACGCCTAGTTCACGCCTTCTGATTACGTATTGCTAACACGTGTGTGCTCTTATCTTGTTTCTCTCAGCTGTTACGCCTACTGTATTGGTTTCCATTATATGATTTGAGTATAAAAGTTATGTATTATCAATAAAGCATTGCTCTATCCCTTCCTGAACCCCAGTGGTGTCAGGAACCCGATATCCGGTTCAAGAACCATTCCTTTTTAAGGAATAAAACCCCTAAGAACTCTAACACCACGGACTCTGCGTCTTTCTTTCCGATTGAGTTATTTTATTTTTAGTACTTACCTGCATAGAAATTAGGACGGTAATTAAATATTTACCACACCTGTTAACCTTGCTTACTCTGTCCGAGGCTCCTTTTAAAACAGCGTTGGAGTAGCCTCTTTGTCTAAAGCTTTCAATTGCCTCTTTTTCTGCTTGTGAAGTCCTCCTCACCCAAGCAATTATGTTTAAGGCAAAGGAGTTCTCCAAATCAAATATTACGTTTGAGGCTTTTGGGATGATGAATTGCTGCATGTAACACAGCATTACCCTCTGTGGGTTTGCTGTAGAGACGTGTCTGCAAAGTGTCATTAGCCACAAAGACTTCTAGATCTAAGTAGTTTACTGATGTCCCACTGATGTGGCTAGTAAATCTCAGATTCAGCTCATTGCCGTTCAACCCGGCGACAAATTCCTCAGCCGAGGCTCTGTCACCACGCCAAATGACAAAGAGGTTGTCTATATATCTGGCCCACATCATGATGTTGTCCACCCAATGGTCATGCAGTTCCCCCCAGGCCACGTGCTTCTCCCACCAGCCAATAAAAAGGTTTGCATAGCTGGGGGCGAAGCAAACGCCCATGGGGTACCCCTTGTCTGTCTGAACACAGTTGCTGAGAACAAAAAGATGTTGTTATTCAAACAAAATCTAATCATGCACAATAACATTTCATTATGCTTGTGAAATTTTAGGGGTCTTTTGTTTATACCCATTTAACAGCTGCAATGCCATCTTGATGCTTAATGCACGTATAAAGACTGTAATGTCTAGTGTTATTAGGAGCATATCTGGCTCACAGACTATGTTCTCTATCAGTCTTAAACAATCTTGAGTGTCTCTCACATATGATGACAGATCCTTAACTAGAGGAGCCAGAAAAGAATCAATGAATGTTGAAGTATTTTCTAGGAGGCTATTGATTGAAGAAACAATCGGCCTCCATGGGGTATTTGTCCAGTCCTTATGTATTTTGGGAAGGTGGTAGAAGGTTGGTATATATATGGTGGGGTGAGTCGTTTGTTGGACATATTTCACGCTATGCCCTGAGCGTGATTGAGGGACCAGTCTCGATTTGTGGCCTGAGCAGCTGTGCTCCTGCTTTGCAGTTTTTTCTTCGTTCCAAGGTATTCGATAGCTCAGGTCCCCGCAAGACAGAACACACAGCAGGAGTACTGCAGGTGCAGCCCGTGACCACATGGAGGGGCTTCACTCACTGTTGTGAAGTCTCAACACCGCTGTGTGATTTTCGATTGCGGTGAGACGTCAAGGGGGCCCGGGAGAGACCTTGATGCAGCAGGGACACTGTCAGAGGGAAACTGTCCCTACACTAGCCTTTCACAATCACCAGCACACTATTTACAGTGTAAAAGAGCTGAGAGCAACACGCTTACCTGGCAGCCAAGATGGTGCATGCTGGGAGATGAAGTCTTCAGAAGGAGGTGGAGGCGGAGCATGCAGGAGACCAATCGGTGCCGCTGGGCTGCTACCAATGGCAGTGAGATGGATGACTGAAAGGCTTCAGGAGGCAGTTTGCAGTGTGTTTGTCATCAGAAGAAGGGCTTAACCTGAAACGCGTCATGCCGCCTGTACTACCATTAAAGTTTTTTTCTCTGGCTCCCCGTTTGTGTCCCTCCGGTTCTTTCCATGGTGGAGTGAGTCGTTTGTTGGACATATTTCACGCTATGCCCTGAGCGTGATTGAGGGACCCGTCTCAATTTGTGGCCTAAGCAGCTGGGCTCCTGCTTTGCAGTTTTTTCTTTGTTCCGAGGTATTGGATAGCTCAGGTCCGCGCAAGACAGAACACACAGCAGGAGTACTGCAAGTGCAGCCTGTGACCACACGGAGGGGCTTCACTCACTGTTGTGAAGTCTCAACACCGCTGTGTGACTTTCGATTGCTGTGAGACGTCAAGGGGGCCTGGGAGAGACCTTGATGCAGCAGGGACACTGTCAGAGGGAAACTGCGCCTACACTAGCCTTTCACAATCGCCAGCACACTATATACAGTGTAAAAGAGCCGACAACAACACGCTTACCTGGCAGCCAAGATGGTGCATGCTGGGAGATGAAGTCTTCAGAAGGAGGTGGAGGCGAAGCGTGCAGGAGACCAATTGGCGCCACTGGGCTGCTACCAATAGCAGTGAGATGGATGACTGAATAGCTTCAGGAGGCAGTTTGCAGTGTGTTTGGCATCAGAAGAAGGGACTTAACCCGAAACGGGTCATGCCGCCTGTACTGCCATTAAAAGTTTTTTCTCTGGCTGCCCGTGTGTGTCACTCCAATTCTTTCCATGGTGGAGTGAGTCGTTTGTTGGACATATTTCACGCTATGCCCTGAGCGTGATTGAGGGACCCGTCTCAATTTGTGGCATGAGCAGCTGGGCTCCTGCTTTGCAGTTTTTTCTTCGTTCCGAGGTATTGGATAGCTCAGGTCCCCACAAGACAGAACATACAGCAGGAGTACTGCAGGTGCAGCCCATGACCACACGGAGGGGCTTCACTCACTGTTGTGAAGTCTCAACACCGCTGTGTGACTTTCGATTGCGGTGAGACGTCAAGGGGGCCCGGGAAAGACCTTGATGCAGCAGGGACACTGTCAGAGGGAAACAGCCCCTACACTAGCCTTTCACAATCGCCAGCACACTATTTACAGTGTAAAAGAGCCGACAGCAACATGCTTACCTTGGCAGCCTAGATAGTGCATGCTGGGAGATGAAGTCTTCAGAAGGAGGTGGAGGCGGAGCGTGCAGGAGACCAATCGGCGCCGCTGGGCTGGTACCAATGGCAGTGAGATGGATGACTGAAAGGCTTCAGGAGGCAGTTTGCAGAGTGTTTGGAATCAGAAGAAGGGATTTAACCCGAAACGCGGCATGCCGCCTGTACTGCCATCAAAGGTTTTTTCTCTGGCTCCCCGTTTGTGTCCCTCCGGTTCTTTCCATGGTGGAGTGAGTCGTTTGTTGGATATATATATATATATATATATATCCAATTACCACTCCAACGTGCATTCACGCACTAACAGAGATATAGACAACTTTTAGTAGCTTTGTGACCAGTGAAGCGATTTATTTTCAGTTAAGTGAACGGTCCATCACGACGCCTTTTGACCAACACTGTGGCCTTGGTCACATAATCGCGTTACGTTGATACATGACATTTATTGGATACTTATTAGTCATGTGACACCTTAGCAACACCACATTGGAAATGGATGACATACTATGGTTTAAGTTGTAGATTCTACAATATATACATGGTTCCAACATCGATTGAAATTTGCAAATTGATAACATTGTTAATATCAACAGATCAAGATGGTCAGCTGAATGCTACCTTAGATAACATACAAAATGATGATAAATATGCAAAAATTATTAGATTACGTTTGCATAAAAAACATATAAAAAAAGCACAAATGTGATTATTATGAATGTTAAAATGATCATAAAAGCAAGTTGTCAATATACGATATAAAGAACCATAATTGGAATTTTTTAACCAAATGACACCTATTGTACATAATAAATAGTTAATAAATATGATAAGAAATAATCAGTGCAAATAGTGCAATGTAAACATAATGGATGAATAATAGTCATTGGCCTCATTGGCTTTAAGTACTGCGCTCAATCAAATTATAAACAATTCCAAAGTGTGGTGCTAATGTGCCGCACTATAGTGCAAGTCTTATCGGTGTCTAAAAGTGCTTAGTTAAATAGAAGTGCTCCTGGCAGTTGGAGACGAAAAAAGATTAAAACTGTTATTCATTCTTAATATATACTGACTCATTATCGTGACTGTAAGGGAGCACCCTTGCAGTACAATACTTCTGATTGAAAGTATCATCTTGATTAGCACAGTCATAGGTAATAAACAGGAGAATGGTATTCAGTATCAGGAAATATCTATTAGAGTAAATGTACGGGACCTGTTGTCTTTTGTAGGTAGCACAAAAACTGTACCATATTACAGATAGTTGTGTAGATCTTCGCCTAGGTTAAGACCCTGGGGGGACTTAGGGCCATATGTTGGTGGCCATTTACCGGCCGGTAACGGCCGATTTCGGCCGTTACCGACCGGTAAATGGGTTTTTGGGATGTAGGGGGCCAATTTAACGAATCTGTAAATTTACCGAATCGGTAAATTTACCGATTTGGTAAAATACCGAATCGGTATTTTTACCGATTCGATAACTTCTAGATGTAGGTGGGACTCTTCTGAGTCCCAAAGGCCTTTCAGATTCGGCATTTTACCACCCAATCCAATTGGGTGGTAAAATACCGAATCAAGGTGTGCATGCACATGTGTGCATGCACACCTATGCCATGTGACAGACAGACATGCCCTTAGGGCATGTCTGTGTGCCACATGGCACACATGCCTGTATTTGGGGTGCTAGAGAGTGTCAAAGTGACACCCCCTGCACCCTTGCTGGAATCGGTATTTACCGAATCGGTAAATACCGATTCGGTAATGCCCATTGATTCCTATGGGCTTCAATGCCCATAGGAATCAATGGGCATTACCGAATCGGTATTTACAGAATCGGTAAATACCGAATCCCAACGATTCGGTATTTACCCATTCTGTAATACCTACACCCCCCCTCTATTTTACCACTTCTTAAATACCGAATCGGTAAAATTCGGTATTTAAGAAGTGGTAAAATAAAATTACCTACATCTAGGCCTTAGGATTGAGTTCGACCATGTATCTTGATTCTAACTGTCTTAACTTCTTTTCTCAATTGCCCCCTCTTTTGTTTACTGGAACAGTGTTGATCACAAAATATTGGAGACAATTAAGATTGTTATTATGTTCCAATTTAAAATGTCGAGCCACTGGGTAGGCTGGGTCGGAATTCACTATGACGCGTACATGTTGTAATATAAGTACATATACCTGCAATTTTGTGCTCCCTATATAGGGCAACCCACATTTACACTGCAACACATACACAGCATATTCTGATTTGCAAGTGTAGTGGCCTTTAACTACAATGCTGGTGTTAGAGAAAGCTGTGGTATAGGTGGTGGTATTAATACCGAATTTGTACGCACGGCAAGTACTAAACTTATAGAACCCTCTTTTAGGCGATAACCAGCTAATCTTATTGTCAATTTCTGGGCTTGTTGTGACTAGGTCATTGTACATGGAATATGCTTTACTAAAGGTCAATGTTGGTTTATCCGGCAGTATTTGTTTGAGTGTGGTGTCTGTAAGTACAATGGGCCCTTGTGTGTTAATGATAGCTTTAATTGCATTGGCCTGCTTGCTATGTGGTTACAAGTCTGCTCTGAGTTCTTTCTGGTGTATTAGATTAAACATTCTCAGAAGAGTTGTCACATGAAACAGTTGATCTACTACTATTCCCACTTAATAATGCCTGCCTGTCTCTGCTATAGGGCTTTCTAATAGCTATGTCCAATTTCCTGGGATTGTATGCTCTATCAATGAACTGTTGCTTAGCCGCCATTTGATGATACTCTAAGTCACCACTCAAGCTACATGCCCTGTGTATTCGTAGAAATTCACTGTATGGTATACTGGTGATGGTATGCTGTGGGTGAAAGCTAGTGGCGTGTAACAGTGTGTGCCTGCAGTGGGCTTACTATACAGGCAGGTTTCAATTTTGCCTTGATTAATGTATATCGATATGTCCAGAAAGTTAGTTGAGACCTTTTCGATGTGAGCTGTAAAATTCAAGTTCATAATTTTGCAGTTGATGTTATCTAAAAATAATTCAGATTGAGCTTGTGTTCCATGCCATATTACAAAAACATCATCAATGATTGATCCATGCATTGCTATGTTCCACCTGTAGGACATGCTCCTCCCACCAGCCTACATGGAGGCAGGCATAGCTGGGGGAGAAGCATGCCCCCAAAGCCACACCTTGCATTTGTTGGAAAATACTGCCGTTAAATGTAAACACATTGTTATATAAGCACCATCTGATCATCTTAAGTAACGTTGAGTAATGGCTATAGATTGAAATTGGTCTTTTTTTTCAAATAAAAATCCACTGACTTTAAACCATCATCATGCCTAATGCAAATATTCGCTGGACCATGTTTGAGTAATTAATTTACAAAGAAAATCATTGGTGTCGCGTATACACGTTGGAACATTGGTTACATGTTTCTGTAGGTAGTAATCAACATATCTTGATGTGCACTCAAATAAACTTTTATTGGAGGAGATGATCGGTCTCCCTGGTATAGGACTGACCCTTTTATGGACTTTGGGAATAAAGTAAATTGTAGGCATGATAGGAAAATTGTTTGTTAAAAAGTTAAATTCATCCTTGGATATCATGCCTTTTCTTTTCCAAGATGTTAGTTGTCTTTATAATTTTTACTGATCTTTTTGACCTCCAAAGCATTTTTTTTTATAACAATCTTGGTTGTTAAGAAGCCGATATGCTTCGGTGTTGTATTCCTCTTTACCCCGTAAAACAATATTATCGCCTTTGTCTGATTTATTAATGACCACTGTGGATTTGTTTTTGAGTTTGGTCATAAGCTGGAAATATTTTGTAGTTCGATGGTTCAGGGTATTGTTGTATTTTTGGGTGTTTCGGTAGAGTTTTTAAAATTCTTCTGTCACTCTGTCGTGAAAGATATCTACTGCGTCGCTGGGCATGGTGGACACAAATGTTGATCGAACCTTGAAGGGGCTATGCCCAGGAGATTAAATGTTGACACCTTCCTTTTGTGCTATGGTTTTAGTGCTGTTATTGGCTGGATTATAGTCATTTTGCTCTTCGCGTAGTACGTGCAATGTTCTCATTAAAGGAATATCGCCAGCCGATATTGGGCACGTCATATTGTGGTCCTTTGTCTTTCATAGTTTGTTTTTTATTTGTAAAATATTTAGTCAACTTGAGCTTTTGAATGAATTGAAAAACATTGATGCGAGATTCACAATAATTGAAGTTACTTTCCAGGCAATAACTTAAACCTAAAGCGAGCAACTGTTTTTCAGCCTGGTTTAGTTCGATGTCGGTCATGTTGATTATGGTTTTGTTCACTGAGGCTAGCGTTGTTGCCAACGTTTCTTCTGCTGCCCCCTTTGTTTGGAGCCTAAGACATTTGTGCCTTTCGCGCCTTCGGATGTTTCTTTTTTGTTTTGCATGGTGTTTGTGTTCCGTGGTCATAAAGTCTGTTTTTGCTGTTCCCTGATAAAATCCATCTCCTCCGCCAATGTTAAATATCCCATATCTGATGCTGAGTTGGACAAAGATTCCACACTACACTCTGATTCCGTATCACTGGGAATTGTGCCGACGTTTGATGTAGAGGCATACATTTCAGTGTTGACATTGCCTGAAAGACGGCCTCCGGACACGGCTCCACAGGCACGTTGCAGTTGTTATGGGATTCGGGTTCACTCTGTGAGAATCCCCCATCTACTCGAGAGCTTTTCTTTTCTATAATCAGAAATAACAGTTCTCGCCGCCTCTTTACCTACACATGACAGATTTTTTCATCGTCAATTATTTCTTTGCCCTGAAGAAGCCCATTTTTGGGTGAAACGCGTTGGCTGGTTTCGTCATCTGCATACTGTGCATAGCAGAAAATAAAAGTTGAAAAACTACATTTGAAGATGTTGTGTTAATAAATGCTTATACTTTTTTCTGTTCTTTATATGTTGCCTCCCATCCAAAGTGGCTTGTGGTCGTTTGTTGTTGACTTATTTCGTGATTAGTTGTCTTTTGTTTTTGAAGCGGATCGTATTTGCATGCGAAGGTGAACTGCTGTTCATAATCATTGTTGTCCCACGCAAATTTATACGCTTTTCTATTTTTGATTATATCTTCTTGTTTTTTTAAATGTGCTTTCATTTCTTTAATGCTTTTTTAATGAAGTCTTTGTTGCTAGAATTTTCCAATTTCTCAAGTTCATTATGAATGCTTGCAATCTCTTTCATGTTTGTATCATGGTCGATTTTGGCATATTTTATGAGTAAACAGACGAAGCGCATTGAGGCATCCAGGTTACTTTCCACCCATTCTTTTAGTAAGAGCGGATTAGGCCTCTCAAAACTAGGCGCTTGCATGGTACCGAGTCCTCTTGGGACCCTGCCGGCTTCATGGTATTTCTCTAACGATTTCACTTCCCACCATTTGGTGAGTTCACTCCTGCTGTTCTTTTCTAAGCATTTCAATAAACTTTTTACATAGTTTTTTATCAGAGTCATGTTTGCTTGTGCTAATGTTGTCAGTTACTTTGGGTAAATTTGTAAACAGTTCTTCAGCTGCCAACTCTCTCTCACGTACAGTGTCGTCCGACATTGCACCAATCGATATAACTGTTTTTCAAATTGTGTCGAGTGCTAGTTCTCAACGGGCAACAGGTCAGCACCTCCCAACCTGCAATGTATGACCCTCCAGACTTACTGCGTGTGTTTTTGGCATCCCCACGAGTCCTGCGACCCACAGAATCTACCTCCGACACTGCATGCATGGCTGGCATAATTAGCGGTCGAGCAGGGAGCTGATCAGAAAAGCTCCGGTGGAGCGAAATCCTTCGTGGCTTGTGCAGCCATCAGCCGTCTTTTGGGTGAGGGGTCCATAGCGGGAAAACAAGCCAGTTTCCCAAGGTAATCTTCAATTACCCCTCCAATGTGCATTCACGCACTAGCAGAGATACGTACAACTTTTAGTAGCTTTTTGCCCAGTGAAGCGATTTATTTTCAGTTAGGTGCAAGTCCATCATGATGCGTTTCGGCCAACACTGTGGCCTTGGTCACATGATCGTGTTACGTTGATACATGACATTTATTGGATACTTATTAGTCATGTGACACCTTAGGGACACCACAATGGAAATGGACGACATACTATGGTTTAAGTTATAGATTACACAGTAAGATTATTAAAATTAACTACCAGAAAATTAGAAAAACTCTGGAGGGGAACTCACAAGGCAGAGGATAGGGTGAATTATAATATCTCTCAAAATATCTACCACAAAGCCATCCGCGCTGCACGAAAACAACACATAGCAGCACAACTATCAGCAGCAGGAAACAACGCAAGGATTTTGTATCAAGTTCTACAAACCTTCGCTAAACCTGCTGCCTGTGAGACCATCGAGATAGCTTCCAAGGAACTCTGTGACAATATATCCCAATTTTTTGATAATAAGATCAAGGGTATATATGATAAAATAATAGCTACCAAAGATAAGAACATAGTGGACAACATGGCTCACCTGGCCACGGGAGTACATATGGATATTATCCACCCTAATAAGATGACAGAATTCCCTCCTATAACAACAGAGGAGGTAATTACTTTAATTAACCAGACAAAGAGCGGGTGCCCCTCTGACATCATCCCGGCACGCATTATGCCATCCGTGGCTGATGTTTTGGCCACAGGAATCCAGCAGGTGATCAACTTGTCCCTGAGTACAGGGGAAGTCCCCTTAGATTGGAAACGGGCACTGGTAAAACCCCTGAGGAAAAATAACACCATCCCCATGACTGAATTGACAAACTTAAGACCCATTTCACTTCTTCCATATTTTGGAAAACTGACGGAGAAGTTTGTCAATCGGCACTTATCAAATTTCATTGAGAGTGCAGGGGGGTTGGATCCCTCCCAGTCTGGGTTTAGACCTAGGCACAGCACTGAGACTGCCCTGTTGTCCGTCGCTGACGATCTTCGCATGCTACAGGATGCGGGCTTTTCCGCTGTCCTGGTGCTTTTAGATTTGTCAGCGGCGTTTGACACGGTGTCTCATGACATCATGACCTCCAGACTAATTGACATCGGCCTGGGAGGCAGAGCGCTGTCCTGGTTAAGGAGCTTTCTCACTAACCGTACCCAAAGTGTCACCATGGGGACATATCAGTCAGAGGAGCTGGAGATCTCTAAGGGGGTGCCACAGGGCTCATGTTTGAGCCCCACTTTATTTAATATCTATGTGGCCCCCCTGGCGAACATCATGAGATCTCACGGCTTTATTCCAGTATCGTATGCGGACGATACTCAACTCCTCTTTCCATTTAAAACTCTGACATCTGAAGTGCGAAACTCCTTTGCCCGGGGTATGAAAGAAGTGGCCCACTGGATGGCCTCATACTATCTACAATGCAACGTCTCCAAAACGGAGGTGATGCTCTTTGGGGCAGCCAAATGCCTGTGGACTCCTGACTGGTGGCCGCAAGATCTAGGCCCAGTCCCTGAACCCAAACAATGTGTGAAAAATCTTGGAGTAAAACTGGATCAGGAGCTTTCATTGAAACAACATGGAAACCAAGTGGTGGGCTCCTGTTTCCATGTCATTGGGCTTCTCCGTAGAGTGTTCCCCCTGCTCCCTGATACCACTAGAAAAACCTTGGTACAGGCGCTTGTGCTGAGCAGGCTTGATTACTGCAATGGATTGCTGTTAGCTGCCAACGAGGGGGTCATCTCCAGACTGCAGGTTGTACAAAACACTGCTGCACGCCTTGTCCTCAATGTCCCTGCACGTACTCCATCTAAACCTCTGTTAACTAAGCTTCACTGGCTTTCAGTGAAACAGAGAGTACTGTTTAAGACATGTTGTGTCATCCATAAGTGCCTTACAGGGAAAGGCCCTGAATACCTGACAAAAAAATGTAATGCCTACGTTCCCTCCCGATCTCTTAGATCGGGAGATCAAGCACTCCTATGTGTTCCTAGGATTAAGAAGGCAAGGCAAGGGGGTAGGGCCTTGTCAGTGGCTGGCCCGAGGCTGTGGAACATTCTCCCCAGAGAGATCAGACAATGTAGGGATCATCTTCCTTTTAGGAAGAAACTAAAAACCTTTTTCTTCCAATATTAGTTATATACCTCATTGTAATATTGTAATATCCCTACTTTGCAGGACCTGCTCTGTTCAAAGATGACGCCTGAGGCGCGGAGATACTCCTTCGGGAGTCGATTCCCAGCGCGGTACAAATCTGTAATAAATAAATAAATAAATATATGCATGGTTCCAACATCGATTGAAATTAGCAAATTGATAACATTGTTAATATCAATAGATCAGGATGGTCAGCTGAATGCTGCCTTAGATGACATACAACATGATGATAAATATGCAAAATTCTTAGATTACGTTTGCATAAAAAACATATAAAAAGGCACAAATGTGAATATTATGAATGTTAAAATGATCATAAAATCAATTTGTCAATATACAATATAAAGAACCATAATTGGAATTTTTGAAGAGAAGGACACCTATAGTACCTAATAAATAGTTAAATAATATATATATATATATATATATATATATATATATATATATATATATATATATATATATATATATATATATATATATATATATATTACCTACTGGCGGTCGCCAGTAGGTAGTTATAGTTAGGATTTTTTTCAATGTTAAATCTGAAAATTCTATTTGGAATAACTTTGGCGCAGGTTGACGAATCTGCCTAAACATTTCCTCAAAATGGCCTCGCGGCGTTCCGGTCCTTCCCTGAAAGTTTGGGGGGGATTCGTCAAGCGGGGGCCGAGATAAAAGGGGGGTCCCAAAACGCGTTTTCCCCATGTTAATTTCCATAGGGCGGTCGATTTCACTTTTAGCCCGAACGGCTGAATGGATTTCCACCAAACTTGGCAAAATTGTAGGGACTGGTAGCCCGATGTGCCTTTGCTATGTCTCAAGATATGTGCTCCAGTGGATTTTGAGTAATTAAGGTTCAAAAAAATATATATATCTATAGCCGCGCTCCGGTACGCGCACCGGTACGCGCACCGGGCGCTTACCGCGACTTGCGCGCAGAAAGCTGATTGGCTCTGGGGTGTCTGTAAACATTCTAAACAGTCCGGAGCGGCCGCCATCTTGTGTCTCGGTAGGATCGAGACACGAGAGGTGGCCAAAACAAAGAGGGAAATGACCATAAGGGGGCAGAGCAGACCCCCCTTGACCCCCTAGGTTTGATGTGGGGGCCATAAAAGGGCCCCGCGGAGCAAAAAAAAAAATTTTTAAAAATTTGATTTTCGCGGGGTGAGCGCCCGGTACGCGCACCGGTACGCGCACCGGTAAGCGTACCGGGGAGCGTACCATGGGGAAAAAGAATGACAGTTTTAAAAGTAGCTGTTTAAAAAAAATGTTTTGTTGTTTTTTTTTATACATACACATACATATATATATATAAATGCATATGCATATATGTGTATATGTGTGCGTGTAGAGAGAGGTAGAGAGGTAGAGGTGTAGAGGTAGAGAGGTAGAGAGGTAGCGGTAGAGAGGTAGAGATTAGTAGAGAGAGAAGAAGAGAGAGGTAGAGAGGTAGAGAGTAGAGAGTGAGTAATAGAGAGTAGAGAGTGAGTAGTAGAGAGTAGTAGAGAGCAGTAGAGAGAGTAGCAGAGAGTGAGTAGTAGAGAGTAGTAGAGTGAATAGTAGAGTGAGTAGTAGAGAGTAGTAGAGAGTGAGTAGTAGAGAGTGAGTAGTAGACAGTAGTAGAGAGTAAGTAGTAGAGTGAGTAGTAGAGAGCAGTAGAAAGTGAGTAGTAGAGAGTAGTAAAGAGTGAGTAGTAGAGAGTGAGTAGTAGAGAGTAGTAGAGAATGAGTAGCAGAGAGAATAGTAGTGAGTAGAAGAGAGTGAGTAGTAGAGTGAGTAGTAGAGACTAGTAGAGAGAGAGTAGTAGAGAGTGAGTAGTAGACAGTAGTAGAGACTGAGAAGTAGAGAGTGAGTAGTAGAGAGTAGTAGTGAGTAGTAAAGAGTGAGTAGTAGAGAGAGAGTAGTAGAGAGTGAGTAGTAGAGAGTAGTAGATAGTGAGTAGTAGGGAGTAGTGAGTAGCGAGTAGTAGGGAGTGAGTAGTAGAGAGAGAGTAGTAGAGAGTAGTAGAGTAGTAGAGAATGAGTAGTAGACAGTGAGTATTTGAGAGTAGTGGAGTAGGAGAGAGTAAGTAGTAGAGAGTAGTGGAGAATATTCCAAAGTTTGGCACAGCACCACTTTCACAATGAGTCCAATCAAATCATATCACTTAGAGTCCTTATTGAAGCGCTGAATCTTGGTGTATATTCAAATGCTTTTATTTTCCTTAAGTTTATGTACCACAGCCAGCCGAAAGGTTTCGTTCTGTACAACAGAACTTCTTCAGGGCGTTCTTATTTCCTTCAAGTTATGTCGGTATCCAGTTGTCATATAACTAGATATTTCTTCCAAATGTTAGACGAGACATAAGTATATTCTTATTCAAAGTGACTAGGTATCAATTTTACCCACACAATTCGGGCAGACTTGAGTAATTTATAGCATCCTCAAAGTCAGTCTTTCAAAAATTCCAAAGTATAGGACATGATAATCCAAATCCAAATGTTTCTCAAGAAAAGTAATTTACAATCGTTCGGAATATCGGTGTTTGGGCAGATATGATCCAGGGACCCCCAGTATGCAAGGGGAATTAGTCCCCCCTCTACAAACGCGCCAGTGGCCTGCATTGCAGAGAGGTGTAACAAGGGTGTGGCCTCATTACACTTCTCTGCAATGCAGCTCCCTCACGCATACTGGAGGCTCCTGGTGGACCAGTTGACCCCAGGGACCCCCAGTATGCAAGGGGAATTAGTTCCCCCTCTGCAAACGCGGCAGTGGGCTGCGTTGCAGAGAGGTGTAACAAGGGGCATAGTCTCATTACACCTCTGCAATGCAGCCCCTGGCGCATACTGGAGGTTCCAGGTGGGCTAATTGGCCCCCAGGGGCCCCCAGTATGCAAGGGGAATTAGTTCCCCCTCTTCAAACATGCACGGGGGCTGCGTTGCAGAGAGGTGTAAAAAGGGTTGTGGCTTCATTACACCTCTCTGCAATGCAGTCCCCTGGCGCATACTGGAGATTCCTGGTGGGCTTTCAAGTCTTATATAGTTAGGAATTAGCATTAAAAAAAACTTTGAAATTCACTGAAAAAACCATAGGTTTCACACCAGTTATAGTTAGGAATTAGCATTTAAAAAACCTTTGAAATTCACTGAAAAAACCATAGGTTTCACACCAGTTATAGTTAGGAATTAGCATTTAAAAAACCTATTAAATTCACTGACAAAACCATAGATTTCACACCATTTATAGTTAGCTGGAAATTTTACTGACATAAAACCATTGAAATTCCCACGTTATAGTTAGTTGGACTCACTATAACTTGCGCGCCTGTAATGCACTGCTGATGACGTCACATATTACATCACTCATGACATGGTCAGTGACATCACTCATGACATCACTGATGACACCATCCTTGTGACAGAGTGACAGACCTAATTTCAGTGTAATGTAACGCTTGAAACACATATTCAAAAATAGAAACAAACATTTTCAAAAAAATGGAGATACCCAAACCAGTAACAACAACCAATTCAGTAATTCCACCATCTATATACACATCCACTCATTCACCAACAGTTCTATATAGTCACTCATATATATACTCACTCATCATATGTAGTGATACACCTATACATCCTGTTACACATCAGCAGTCATCCAAAAGTTACTCACACACATACTCACACATGCAAATAAACTATTGAACATCCATTTATTTGCATATACATTTATACACACACTACCACCTTACTTCTAAGGAAACTTACCCATACTTACTCTCTTAAACAATCACTTATAGAAACACATACTTATTTAAACAGGAACTCCTACAATCTCTCACTATATATACTATACTCACTTATATACATCAATACTCACATATACTAGATTAAAACATATGTCGTTACTAATGAAGACACTAGTGAGACAGTCATTCACTCACTAACACACACATATACACACTCATCCACCCATACAGTCCTGCACATATGCTGTCTTCAAAACACATACAAACAGTGAGTCAGTCACCAACCCCTGCAGCCACTTATACACAAAGAGAAACACTGATACAAACATTTAAATATTTAAACAATACTCGCTAATATATGTATTCACTAAGATACACGTAATAAGCCAGTTACCCAACCAATTTTTTTTTTAAAAAACATCCATTTACACACTTATTTAAACATTTATTCTTCCATCGACCTTTACAAATACATATATAAAACAAATTTATTTTTCAGAAAGACACACATTCACTGGATGGTGTCATCAGTGATGTCATGAGTGATGTCACTGACCATGTCATGAGTGATGTAATATGTGACGTCATCAGCAGTGCATTACAGGCGCGCAAGTTATAGTGAGTCCAACTAACTATAACGTGGGAATTTCAATGGTTTTATGTCAGTAAAATTTCCAGCTAACTATAAATGGTGTGAAATCTATGGTTTTGTCAGTGAATTTAATAGGTTTTTTAAATGCTAATTCCTAACTATAACTGGTGTGAAACCTATGGTTTTTCAGTGAATATATATATATATATATATATATATATACTAATATAATAAAGAGAGAGCCCAAACCTTTGAGGCGGGTAATCTCTGGAACCACAGCACCAATCACAACACCCAATACAGCGTTGGAAAGGGCAGTTGCAGCAGAAGGACATAGGCTATGCAGACTACCCACCATATACATTTAAAAGGTAAAAGAACCGTGCCAGCAAAGTAGTCCCTTGTGGGCGTGTCTGCGTTGTGCTGTGGGCGTGTGCTGAGGGCGTGACAAATGCTGGGGGCGTGTGATACGTTCCGCCCTTCATGCCATGTCTCATATCGTGTGCTGGGGGCGTGAACTGGGGGCGTGGGCGTGTGCGGGGCGTGGGATTACAAAAAAAAAAGCGAGCATTGTGCCCAATATTTCATTGTTTTTTTCTTCCCAGATTCTGTACATTCCAGCTCCGGGTGTCCACCCTGCTCCCTTTAAATATCCCTGCACCCCATAATCATAACCCACCCTTACTCCTTAAAATACTCCCAACACCCTTAAACACTAACCCATCTTAACCCTATAAATATACCCTGTACCCCCAAACCCAAACCTATCCCTAAACCCTAAAAATACCCCTGTACCCCAAAACCCAAACCTAGCCCTGAACCCTATAAATACCTCTGTACCTCAAAACCCAAACTTACCCCTGAACCCTAAAAATACCCCTGTACCCCAAAACCCAAACCTAGCCCTGAACCCTAAAAATACCCCTGTACCCCAAACCCCAAACCTACCCCTGAACCCTAAAATACCCCTGTACCCCAAAACCTAGCCCTGAACCCTTAAAATACCCTGTACCCCAAAACCCAAACCTAGCCCTGAACCATAAAAATAACCCTGTACCCCAAAACCCAAACCTACCCCTGAACACTAAAATAACCCTTTACCCCAAAACCTAAACCTAGCCCTGAACACTAAAAATACCCCTGTGCCCCAAAACCCAAACCTACCCCTGAACCCTAAAAATACCCCTCTACCCCAAAACCCAAACCTAGCCCTGAACCATAAAAATAACCCTGTACCCCAAAACCTACACCTGAACCCTAAAATAACCCTGTACCCCAAAACCCAAACCTAGCCCTGAACACTAAAAATACCACTCTACCCCAAAACCCAAACCTACCCCTGAACCCTAAAAATACCCCTGTACCCCAAAACCCAAACCTAGCCCTGAACCCTATAAATACCCCTGTACCTCAAAACCCAAACCTACCCCTGAACCCAGAAAATACCCCTGTACCCCAAAACCCAAACCCAGCCCTGAACCCTAAAGTAACCCTGTACCCCAAAACCCAAACCTAGCCCGGAACGCTAAAAATACACCTGTACACCAAAACCCATACCTATCCCTAAACCCACCCCTGTACCCCATAACCCCAAACTATATCTGAACACTTAAAATACCCAAACACCCCAAAACATATACCTCAGTTCCTCAAAACATATACCCCTATACCCATACTTACCTTATGCAAACATAAAAAAACATGCTTTTACCATTCATGCATTTACAACGAACTTCATTGTAAATGTAAGCGTGGTAAAAGCATATAAAATGTAATGCCATGCATTATAATGGCATTGCAGAGTCATGGTAGTTTCGTAATGAAAGTATGCGGAGCGATGGTATGCGGAAAGAAAGTTGCAGAATAATGGGTGTTTACCCTCCCCCGGTAAGTACATTGGTGGCACGGCGGCCCACATCTCCAGCAACATACTCATATTTTTTCACCACCCATTTGAAAAATGCACAGGTCTCTCTCATTGATGGCCAGCACCGACATACACTTTTAGACACACCTCCCGCCACAAGTTCTAGAATTGCGAACTTTAGAGCTGGGGAGCTACGTTCGAATCGCAGCATCAGCTCAACATCTTGTGATTCCAGTCAAATCGCTTTGTCTCCCCATGCCTACCACAAATAATTGTGTTCTTCTGTAATGTAAATTGTGCTCATGCCATGTTGTCGAGTTCGCGCTATATGATATTGCAAGGAAAAATAAAGTAGGGAAACTCGAGTTCACACACTACTGAACGCGCACTCTTAAGTGCATCAGCAGTGCACTGTGAATCGGAGCGTTTCACAGGCCTGTCACAGATAAGAAATGCTATCAAAACGAAATCCTACTAAACAATATACTACTGGCCGCAGCAATTCATACCCGGATAACGTTGGGACAGGCTGCTAGTATATATATATATATATATATATATATATATATATATATATATATATATTACCTACTGGCGGTCGCCAGTAGGTATATATAGTTAGGATTTTTTCCCTATGGGATTTCTGAAAATTCTATGTCTAATAACTTTGGCGTTTGTGGACGGAATTGGCTGAAATTTTCTGGAAAATGGCACATTTTGTTTCTGAGCAGCTCCTGGAAATTTGGTGGGGTTTCGTCAAGGGGGGGCTGAGAAAAAAGGGGGGTCCCAAAACGCGTTTTTCCCATGTTAATTTCCATAGGGCGGTTGGACTCACTTTTAGCTCGAACGGCTGAATGGATTTCCACGAAACTTGGCAAAATTGTAGGGACTGTTAGCCCGATGTGCCTTTGCTAGGTCTCAATATATGTGCTTCAGTGGATTTTGAGAAATTAACGTTTAAATCAAGATATATATCTGTAACAGCGGTCCGGGCAGCGATCCGGTTCGCGTACTTTTCGCTTATCGGAACTTTGCGCACGGAAAGCTGATTGGCTCTTCGGTGTCTGTCAACATTCTAAACAGTCCGGTGCAGCCGCCATCTTCTCTCTCGGTAGGATCGAGAGACAAGAGGAGGCCAAAACAAAGAGGGAAATTTCCATAAGGGGGCATAGTAGATCCTCCCTGACCCCCTAGGTTTTATGTGGTGTTTTTAAAAGGGCCCAGCAGGGTCCAAAAAAATATATATATTTTTTTTTTCGCGATGAGCGTCTAGTACGCGAACCGGAAAGCGTTCTGGGCAGCGTACTATAAGGATAATAGAATGATACACTTTTCAAAGACTGTATGTTAATTGTTTGTTTTTTTTTCTTTTTTTTTTGTTGTCTTTATTTTTAAAGTTATTTTTGTTATTTTCATTGTTTTTCATACTTTATTAAATTTTCTAACATTTCATTGTCAGAAATGTCATAATTTATTATAGGGTGTAATTGTTTTTCATTTTCAAGCAAGTTGTCTACTGCTTCAACACATTGTAGAAGTTCGTGGTCTCTACTGTCATCCATAAAGTCATCAAGTTTGTCTTGGCTGCTCTCCTTCAGTTCAATCGAAAATGAAATTTGTTGTTCGCCTTCCATTTTGCCTGAAATTTTGAATAAGAAAATATATATTAGTAGAGATAGGGCACTGTTGGGATTAATTTTAGATAGTCATTTTTTATCAGTGAATTTATCTTTTGGCAGTGTATAGTATCAGAGTGGAAATAGGACTATAAAAAAGTGTATGTGATTTAACCAAGACAAGCCTAACTCCATTCATAACTATAACAGAGAAGTCTATCTAAATACATTACTACTACAGAGGGATAGTGTATATGTAGCAGAAAAATTCTATTATATTAAGTTATAGTGCACAATATATTTCGTTTTTAAAAATTATATCTTACCTTCACAAAGAAGTTGAAGTTTTTGGAAGCTATTAAAAGGTGTTGTACAACAAGAAGTAGTAGTCAAAATGGCTGTGTTTTCTTCTCTTCCTTTATATTTATTCAAGTATATAACCAATCAAATGTCAGGTAATAAAAGTAGAAAATGAAAGTAACATTTTCATTGGTTGTCAATTCCAACAGTTCAGATGTGTTTTGTGAAGTAATTTACCTCACGGTATTTGGAGAGGTCTAAAGGCTAAATGGCTAAATGAAATTTCAATCAAATTTGTGAGAATGAAAGGGATTGTTATGTAGTATGAGGTAATTTATATTTGGTGAGAGTGTCTCTAGTCGTTTTTCTGTAAATTACTTTCCCGCCTTTTTTTGGACCGCTTTCCGGATAGCGGTCCGGTCCGCGTACTTGGAGCGTAACGGGAGTCCACCATTTTGTGTTTCGGTCGAATCAAGGTATAAAATGGAGGGTAAATAATGTTCTGAATGGGTAGAAGGGGGCATCGTACAAGTATTTTGCCCCCCTACGTTTTCTGAGGGTGGCTGAGGAGGACTATATTTGCGAAGAAAAAACTTTTTTTTGAAATTTTGCGCGGTTAGCTTCCAGTTCGCGTACCGGATAGCGCTCTTTAAGCGTAGTTTGTTGAAAATTACAGAAAAAAAGTTAGAAAAAAAATAATAAAAGTGTGTGATCAGATGAAGGGTAGCTCTGAGAAGAGCTTTTGGGTTTATGGTACATTTAGGTACTTATAAGTAGGTACCAATGCACAGTCTTAAATTCAGAATGAAAATTCTGTTGCCCTCATCTGAGAAGTGAACTCCATCTCCTCTGTAGATATCTTGCATGTAGTAACGCAAGTTATTGTTGTACAGAGAGCCCATTCCATGGTCTCTCATGAAAGCTGACACAGATTTGTTTACATGCTTCCTCGCTTTCTCAATTTGTGGACAAAATTGGTTGGACCACCTCCATTTCTGTCTTTGGCATATATTGGAATATACCAAGGCAGTTTGAGGAAAAAGTGCCATTAATTGCTCAAAGGTGTCCTTTAAAAGCATTTCCAGACCTACCCCTGTCAAAGTGCCCAAATCATTACCTCCACAGTGTACTATTAACAGGTCTGGTTTTGGCAAATGCATAAAGGTTTTCACCAATGGTATCAATTGGTGACATTTTAATCCTCTTTGGCCCAACCACTTAATTTCCACATCTTGTAAATTGAGGTTAGGTACATTTCTGTTCTCAGCATACCTTTGAGCCCAGTGGATGTAACTATGTCCAACAATCCAGACGTTAAACATGGTGGCTGAAGGTTGTTCTGTAGTCAGATGAAGTGTGGTAATGAAAGGGCAGTTGAAACAGTAGGAGTTTCTAAAGAAAAAAAACTGTGGATTTACAATGCTAATGATTCATTAGCAGTGATTGGTGCATTTCCATTTCTGAAAACAGAAAGTTAGGGTGCATGGATGTGTTCTTTGAAAGATGTAATTTGAATGGTCAAGGAAGAAACATTTAATGAAAGATTGCACTGGATACGCAGGTGCACTGAGAGTTCAGAGTTCAATTGAAACATTGTTGTGTGAATTTGCAAACATGAGAGGTCTTCCAGGAGGTGGTTGCTATGGATACAAGGCAGACAGGGCAGAGGGGGGAAGGGTTTTGATTTGAAAAAAGTGAGGGAAGAGGTATGATTGGCTAATATGAGAGATATGTGAAAAGAATATCTGTATTTCTGTGCTTTCAATAGCTGCAGCCTTTGGAGTGCATCCTTTTTCTTCTGCTGAAGACAATTTGGTGTATTTCTCAGACTGTTTTCAAAACTCAAAAAATATTTGCTAAGGTGAGAAAACATTTATTTAATTTAGATAGAGAATAGTATGATTTAAGGAGAAAATGATGAAGAAAGCTGTGTTTATAAAATGTGGTTTTGTCTCTAGTGATATACTAATAGAATTAGTTTCATAGAGAAATTGTAATTGCATATTTGGTGTAACATTCTGGCATGCAGTAACACAAGTTATTGTGGTACATGGAGCCCATTTTATGGTCTGTTATGTAAGCTGAAACAGAGATGTTGCTTTTAAAATCGATTTAAGAAATCAATTTCATTTCTGGATATGTACTGCTAGAGCTTCATAGGTTGTTTTGAGCCATATTTATAACGTATTTGAGTGTCTAAGATGTTATGTTTTCCTTTTAAAATGTAAAGTGTTCCTCATGGGGCAAGTGTCTTGTAAATACGCTCCCACTTGTGCTTGGCAAATTTGGATTTTGATTATGGGAGTTACCTAGCCATGTTAATAGTGTCCCAAAAATTGTGCTAGTGAATTGCAGAAAACACTTTCATGTGTCTCAAGGACATTTTTAGTCATTTCTCCATGAATGCAGGTATACAATTGATTTATTTGCTGTGTTTAAAAACGAATTTTGAAATCAATTACATTTCAGGATATGTACTGTTAGAGCTTCATAGGTTGTTTGGGGTCATATTTAGAAGGCATTTTAGTGTCTTTGATGTTATTTTTCCCTTTTTAAATGGAAAGCGTTCCTCATGGGGCCCTGAGCAGTTCTTAGCCATGTTATTTAATAGGAAGTGGATAACATGGCTAAGAGCATTTGCTGGAAAGTGCATGAATATTGCTGACTTTTCTGCGATGTTATTTTTCCCTTTTTAAATGGAAAGTATTCCTCTTGGGGCAAGTGTCTTGTAAATACGCTCCCACTTGCGCTTGGCAAATTTAGATTTTGATTATGGGAGTTACGTAGCCATGTTAATAGTGTCCCAAAAATGGTGCTAGGGCATTCCAGAAAACACTTTCATGTGTCTCAAGGACATTTTTAGTCATTTCTCCATGAATGCAGGTATACAATTGATTTATTTGCTGTGTTTAAAAACGAATTTTGAAATCAATTACATTTCAGGATATGTACTGTTAGAGCTTCATAGGTTGTTTGGGGTCATATTTAGAAGGCATTTTAGTGTCTTTGATGTTATTTTTCCCTTTTAAAATGGAAAGCGTTCCTCATGGGGCCCTGAGCAGTTCTTAGCCATGTTATTTAATAGGAAGTGGATAACATGGCTAAGAGCATTTGCTAGAAAGTGCATGAATATTGCTGACTTTTCTGCGATGTTATTTTTCCCTTTTTAAATGGAAAGTGTTCCTCTTGGGGCAAGTGTCTTGTAAATACGCTCCCACTTGCGCTTGGCAAATTTAGATTTTGATTATGGGAGTTACGTAGCCATGTTAATAGTGTCCCAAAAATGGTGCTAGGGCATTCCAGAAAACACTTTCATGTGTCTCAAGGACATTTTTAGTCATTTCTCCATGAATGCAGGTATGCAATTGATTTATATGCTGTGTTTAAAAACGAATTTTGAAATCAATTACATTTCAGGATATGTTCTGTTAGAGCTTCATAGGTTGTTTGGGGTCATATTTAGAAGGCATTTTAGTGTCTTTGATGTTATTTTTCCGTTTTTAAATGGAAAGCGTTCCTCATGGGGCCCTGAGCACTTCTTAGCCATGTTATCCAATGGGAGGTGGATAACATGGCTAAGAGCATTTGCTTCAAAGGTTGTTTGGGGTTATACACCATTTTTGGGAAATTATTAACATGCCTATCTAACTCCCATAATCAAAATCTAAATTTGCCAACCGCAGGTGGGAGCATATTTACAATAAATTTGCACCAGGAAGAACGAAAAATAGCATACTAGATACTCAAATGCCTTATAAATATGACCCAAAACATCTTATGAAGCACTAGTAGTGCATATTTCCAGAAATGTATTGGTTTTTATTTAATGATTTACTTCATTGGTAGGCCTTCACATGTTTTTTTATTTTGATATTTTTCAGTGAAAATCTTATCTGCAACCATGTGTTGGCCTCACCTCAAATAAACAAAACAGGTGATGGACTGAATGTGGATCAATGACACACATTTACCCCAGTCTAAAGATCAGGGCCTAAACAAATCTTTAGATAGGCTACATCTTATCGTCATCCTGAATTAATGATTTAAAATATTAGGGAGTGATTTATGAGTGTTGTATGCCTTTTTTGCACCATTGAGTGTCATTTTTGTGATGCAGTGCTGGTGGAAAACATTTGCTATGTTAAATAATTAGTACGGCATTAAGTTTTAGATGACTGTTATTTATTTACTGTTTGGTAATAGTGGTTCATAACATTTTATATTATATTTTTCCACAGATTCAACTGCAGATTCTTTCATAGTTTGGAAAATGCCTTCCAAAAGTCGAATACGAAAGGCTAGAAAACGTCAAAGACAGCAGGATGATGTTTTATTGCAGCAGTCCTCTTCCCCAAATACTTGTCAAAACACCAAGAAAGGTCCGGGTAAGAGCACGAAATCATTCTTAAGAAATATTTGTCATAAAAAAAGTATTTCTCCAAAAAATGTTTCAGTCCTCAAAAAGAAAAGCAATTTAAATGGAAAGGAGAGACCCATCAAAAATGTTACTGGTAGAGGAAGAGATAACTCTGTGCATGATAGTAGAAGGAAACAACAGTTTAGGGACATTCGACATCGAATGTTCCGTAATAGGATAATAGTTAATTTATTGAAAAATATTTAAAAAAAAGGCCAACAGAAAGCGGCATTTTATAAGAAGAAGAAAAATGTAGAGAAAATTATTGATCATGCTTTTGAAATTAAGCGAAAGTTGTTTATTTTGGTAATCAATAGAATTAGGAAACTAAGCAAGGTAATTTCTGATTTCAAAACTAAAAGTAGATGGAAGAGAGTAGTAAATCGTACTAACTTTTGTGAAGTTTTTTCCGGAGAATGGATGCATAGTTCTAGTTGTGAGGCATTTTTTAATGAGGAGAGTTATTTTCAGGATAATGATTTGGTGTTTGCAGTTGACACCAGTGGTCGAGCTTATGAAGTGAAGGATGGTTGTCCAGTTGAAAAAGAACAACTTGTGACAACAGAGACAGAAGAGGCGCTAAGTGATGAGGTTTTAGGAAGACGTCCTAAGGGTCCTGTGTACATTTGGAAGTGTAGTTCTATTTGCAGTGTGCGACAGGTTTCCATCAATTTGCTTTGTGATTTTATACGGACATTTAATAAGAAAAGTTTGAAGCAGAAAATGAAGTTGTTGCAAGATTTAGATCCTTGCAGAGTGAGACAAATGACAGGTTTGCGTGGTCATTCACTGGCTTGTCTTTCCAGGAGAGTATGCCAGAGTGTTTTTCATCATTTCAGGATGCTAGCAGTGCATCATAATAAAGTGAGAAAATTAGTGAGAATGTTGTATTATGCTAAGAGTCCAGCAATTATGCTTAAACAATTATGTGCTGCTCTTTTGCATGGTTCTGAAATAGATGTGAAGAATATTTGTGAAGAAATTGAGTTTTGTTACTTTGGTAGTAAAGATGAGAATGTTCAAATTGACCCTGAAGTAGAGGGTAATGTGGAAGATAATGTACAGGTTTCCAGTACAGATAATTTTCAGAAGGAAATTGCCACGTTTCACATGAAATCAAGTGAGAGGCCTAATTTCACTTGTGTATGTTGTCGACGCACTTATTATAAGAATCAGACTAAGGTAGTGGATTTATATGCAAAAAGTGAAAGGGAAAATAATAGTGAATGGAAGGATTTTGCCACATACTTGATGGTAGAAAATTATTTTGATTTGGGATCGGATCAACGTGTGTGTACTTATTGTTGTAATAAATTAAACCAAAACCAGACGCCTGCTAGGGCAGTTCATAATAATCTGGAATTGGTTGAGATTCCTTCTGAATTGAAGGATTTAAATACTTATGAATCTATTTTGATTCAAAGTATCCATCCCTTTCAGGCTATTGTAAGAATGGAGCCAAAGACAGGGAAGTTGCCTCCAGCAGATTTACAGAGAGGATTAAAGGGAAGAGTTGTTTATTTGCCTCTAGATTTGAAGAAAAACATTAACACAATTGGAATAGAAAAAGTGGAAGAGGAACCTCTGGTTATCTTGGTTAATGGGGTTCCGACAAAGAATAAGAAAATATGGCAAGATTTAGTGGGTGTTAGGAAAGTCAAAAAGGCAACAGTGTATTTGAAGAAAAATAATAAGAACTATAAGAATGTATATGTTGCAGAAGAGGAAGTAAGTGATGAAGAGGATAGCGATTTGTGTGCTGGCCAAATTGAGAAAGTAGAGGCCTCTAAAAGTGAAGAAATATATGAACATTATAGTGTTCATCCTTTGCATTCCAAGGAAGTCATGGGGAATGCTATTGAGTTGTTTCAAATGAAACAAGCCAAAGGGAGTCCCATTAGTGTTTGGGAGGAAAGTTTGGAAGCTCGGTGTTTCCCACAGCTATTTCCCACAGGTCAAGGAGGAAGATATGATGAGCGACCTCATCAAATTCCTGCGTCTGAATACCGGACTTTACGATTGTATGCAGCAGATCCTAGGTTTCGGCAATGCATTCCCTATTTGTTTCATCTCCTGTTTGAAAGCGATCTGTCTGGACTGTCATATGCAGTGAACCACATCTTAAAAAGTGGTATACAGATGCGAAACATCTCGGCAAGTGACTTTATGCATAAAGTCAATGTCCAAGACAGTATTTTGGATTCTCACTTAATTAATCTCATGGCGTGTCAGCGTGGTACTAATGAGTACTGGTACCGTCGTCATGGTGATTTAAAATGTATGCTGAGGAACTTAGGAACTCCAACATGGTTCCTCACTCTGAGCTGTGCCGAGTATGGCTGGGAAGACTTACTTGAATTTTTACGAGAGGCAAATGGTAACATTGAAAACATCGAATTCAAGACACCCGGAGAACTGTGCTCTTTGGATCCAGTCAATGTATGCAGGTACTTCAATCATAGATTTGAAGCTATGATGTCTTTCATTACAAATAAAAAGAATCCACCTCTTGGACAGGTGTTGGATTTCTTTTGGAGAAAGGAGTACCAAGCAAGAGGTGCCCCTCATATACATATGTTGTTGTGGATCAAGGATGCACCTAAATTTGGAACAGATCCGGATGACTTAGTGATGAATTTCATCGAACAGTATTCTACGTGTGCTGTTCCAAACGCAACAGAGAAGAAAAGTCTAAGAGAACAAGTTCTACGTTTCCAAAGCCATCGTTGTGGAAAGTACTGTCGTCGTAAATTCAGAAACAAGGACAAGTTCTACACCAAATGTCGTTTCAACTTTCCACGACCGGTGATTTCTAAAGGAAGAGTGAACAGTTTGATGTCTTCGCTGCGACATAATGTGACGAGGAAATCACCCAAGAATACATACAATTTGAAAAGGAACGAAGAGTCCAAGTACATCAATGACTACAACCCAGTGATTTTGTCCATGTGGAATGCTAACATGGATATACAGTTTGTGGCTGACAACTGTATGGCTGTGGCTCGGTATGTGACATCTTACATCACCAAAAAAGAAAAGACCGAACTGAAGGATATGTGGGAGGACATTTCTCATGAAAAGAGCCTCAGCAAGAAGTTGTACAGTTTCAGTCTGAAGATGTTGTCGCATCGAGAAATCGGAGCTTACGAATGTTCTGACCGGTTGTCTTCAGCAAGTCTCTATGCCAAATCCAGGAGTCTCGTTTGGGCGAGTCTTGGTCTTGCTGCAACGCGAAATCGAGTTCTAAAACCTGTCCGGGAAATTGAGTATTTGGCAGAAAAGGAACCAAACAGTACCGACATTTTGAAGACCAACATGTTGGATACATATTATCCAAATCGAAGCAGTCACCTTGAGAATGTTTGTCTATATGAGGTTCTCCAAAATTATATATTCAAGAGGAACATCAAAGAAGATATTGAGAAAGGAGTGTATGCTGTAATTGGAAGTGAGGGATGCCTGGTCAAGCAAAGAAAATGCCAATTAGTAAACCATCGAAAATTGAGTGGTGAATCTCCAGAAAAAAAGGAGTTTTTTTATTTAGCACTTTTGCAACTTTTCAAGCCTTGGCGTGCAGAAGAGGAACTGCTTGGAGATTTCCTCTGTTACGAAGACTCTTTCAATGCAGCCAAGGAGTCCATAGAATGTCCTGCTTTTTCTAAATATCAAGAAATGCTAACTTTGGAAATTGAGCAGGAAGCAACGATTGCAGCCGAGATTGCCAGAGACAGTTCTCAGGACAGTCAGAGTTCTGTTTCATTGAGTCAAGATCCACTTGGAGGACCTATTATCGAAAATGAAGCTGCCACTGCTATGAATGAAGTGGAAAGAGCCATGGCACATGCTCAGGAGGATTCAGTTAAGTTAGAAGACTTGGAAAAACAACTCAACGTTGAGCAGAGGAAAATATATGATGAAGTTACCACGGAAATTGAGCACGGATTAAGTCATGAGAAGAACAAGTGCTCATGTACATCGTTGAAGCCTGTCCGACTGTACGTGAGTGGAGAAGCGGGAACTGGAAAAAGTTTCCTCATTAAAGCAATCTCTTGTTATTTGCAGGAAAGGACTGAGTCATCGCTGTCTTGTGTTGTCACCGCTCCTACTGGACTGGCAGCACATAACATTAAAGGTATTACTTTGCATCGTCTACTGATGCTGCCGGTGGAGCATGACAACAAATTACAATACAACAAGTTATCTGGAGATGCTTGCTGTGAAGTTTCAAGAGTCTTGAGGAAAATGAAACTACTTATCATTGACGAAGTAAGCATGGTTTCCAATGTCATGCTTGCCTTTGTGCATTTGAGAATGCAAGAAGTACTTAAAACTGAATATGATGTGTTATTTGGTGGGAAACACATCATTGTTTTCGGAGATCTTCTGCAGCTGACACCAGTAAAAGGTCAACCTGTGTTCAAAATACTCACGCATGAAGATACCAGGAAGTGCCTAGGGAGCATTGGCAACGTCAATATATGGTTAAACTTCAATTATGCAGAACTGCATCAAAATATGCGTCAGGCAAAGGATGAAGATTACAAGAATATTCTACAAGATATTAGAATTGGAAAAGTGACCGAGCATGGGAAAGAAGCTTTAAATGCACGATTACTGTCAAATTTATATCCCAAACAAGAGATTGTGCCTGAGAATATTTTTCAGAAAATTACTGAGAAGAAATCCGGGATATGTCTCATGCCAACTCTTGCAGAATGTGCCATCTTCAACAACAAAATGTTGAATTTAGAAAAGCAAGAGATTGTGAAACTTGAAGCTATCGACAAATTAGAGCATATGGGATCAACAATTATTTTGTCAGACAATTTGAAATCAAAATTGGATTCATTAGAGAAGACTATATCTAAAACAGCGGGTTTTGAAAAGACTTTGAATGTGTGTTTAAATTGCCGAATTATTTTGAGAAGGAATTTACATGTAGAAAGAGGTCTGGTAAATGGATCAATGGGTAATGTTGTTGATTTTGAGAAATACAGAAATAGAGATGGAATAGAATTTTTAAAAATTAAATTTGATGGCATTGAGGAAGTACAGCAAATTGGTCGTTGTTCTGCTAGGTTTTTGCTTGTTAAAGATTTATATGTTCGCCGTAAACAGTTTCCTGTTTGCTTGGCATATGCGGTGACAATCCATAAATCGCAAGGTTTAAGTGTAGACTGTGCATTGGTGAATATTGGCAGTTCTGTGTTCAAGGAGGGTATGGCATATGTGGCATTGTCACGAGTTAGAACTTTATCGGGATTGTACTTGATTGACTGTGATGTCACAAACATTTGTGCGGATCTAGATTGTGTTAAGGAATACAATAGGTTAAGAAGAGAGTATGCGCCACATTTGCCTCAATATCCTTTGTTTGAGAAACGTGTGGTAGGCCGCAAACGTAGAAATAGCAGTAATAGTAGGGAGGTTGTTGCAAAAAGACTAAAAGTCAATGAACCGAAAATTGTTAGCAGAAAGAAAGTGGATTCTGTTGAAGATGTTGTTGGTTTTCAATTTGAAAACAGTTCTGGTGTCAACTGCTATGCAAATGTAGTGGTTAATGTTCTCTTTTCACTAGAGAGTTTAAAAGAACAGATTCTGTTGAATTCTGAACAAATTTTATGCTGTTTGTTGAATTCTGTTTTCGAGAAATGTAGCACTGATCGAACAAAAGTAGAAAGTGTGTCTGAACTTCGTTATCTGTTAGATGAATGTTCAGGTCAAACAGACTTCTCTGAAAATAATCAGCAAGATTGTCAGGAGTTTTTAATGTATATGCTTGATATATTGCAAGTTGAGGGTGTAGATGTAGATCACCTGTTTGGGCTTTCTTATCAATGGCAGCATGACTGCGAGAACTGTATGGTATCAAGTACTACTAGTGTAGACTCAGAAAGATTTATATATTTAACTTTGCCAGACAGTAAATCAGTCTCCTTTAATAAGCTAGTAAATGCAGCGGATCACAACATGGAGTGTAGCCAATGTAAATGTGATATGATGTCAACATTATTTATACGTAGATATGGCCAGTATGTCATTTTAATGATCCAACGTTGTAGGCCTGATGGATCAAAATTGTCAACTTTAATAAAAAAAATTGTAGCTTCTCAGCTGTCAATATCAGGGAGGACTTTTGTTACTGTAGCAATTATCTATCATGATGGTCCATCAACAACATCAGGACATTATACAGCTTACTTAAAGTCTGGAAACGGCTGGTCATTCTGTAATGATTCCGTTGTAACGTTCAAAAAAAAATTGCCGTTTGACCTTAAAAATTCTTACCTGGTGTTTTTAAAACCAAAATTTTAAGTAGAGGGAATGTAAGTCTGCAATGCTGTCTAGATTAAAAATCCAACTATATAAACCTAATGCAAGTAAGTCTGCTTCATAGTAAGCAGTATCAGTGTCATAGGAAAAGGAGAACATGAGTGACAAAGAAGAGTAAGTTATTAGTAGTCCAGGATTGTGAAAATAATCTCAAATATTTTATTTTTGAAAGTTGCGAAAATAGAAAATGTCGGGATTTGATTGGAAGATTAACAAGACTTGCGAATCGCGGCAACATGATTTGGCCTAGTGGAAACATGTGATATAATGGGAGAAGTCTTTTTTTCTATGTAACATATTTTACGTATCGATGGAGGTTTTCTTTCAGAAAGTGGCGGGCTGAAAATATTTGTAGCACAACAGAGTGGATGCTGTTCATAGGAGATCGTTCGACGTCATTGAAAGTAAGTTAATTTTAAGGAGTTTTGAAATCAGATTTCGAAGGTTGTATGGGTTTTTTAAACACAGTCATTTTGATTGTGTTTTTTTTTCCCGCTGTTACATGATGAATACCTTCAAGTCACTGATTTAAGTGAAATTTGATACATTCTGAGAACAGCAAAAATAAACCATTTAACATGTATAATTAATGTTATGCTTTTTGAAATTATGATATATATTTAGAAATGTGAGGTAGATATGGAGAAGCAGAGTCTTCTGTAAGTGTCAATTTTAATGCTTACACTGCTGTACTTCTAGGTATTGTTTGTTTTTTTAAAAAAAGAAATAGGCCTCACCTCAAAGAAAGCTCTTGAAAGCACACATCTTATTTGCATCCTAAAACAATCATTTAAAATGTTTCACAATTTTATGATGGCTTTACATCTTTTTTGCGCTGTTATTGCATCACTATTGTGAGACATAAGCAATGCAAAAGAAGCATCATGTTTCAAAATAGGCCTCATTTCATCAGCATGAAGATACTGTTTTTTTAAAATAAATATCTTTAGGATTGTGTAGGGGTCGTAGGGAAGTAGAGGTTTCTGTAAATGTCAAAGTTGTTTAAAAACTGTTTCTTCTTGAACCTTTTCCCTTCTTTTTTCTAATTTTTAAATACATGTTTTAATATTTTTGGAAATGTTTGTTCTCTCTTTTACAGATTGAATGTATGAAAAATTTGCTTGAAAAGTTAACATGAATTTTAAGGTAAATGTTTTCTACTTTTTTAACCTACATTCCACTGCTGATGATGTCACTGACTATGTTATGATTGATGTAATAAATGGGCATGTTTTACTGCAATAGTAGGTCTTCACATCTATTATCTCGTCTGTATTCTTCAACAAGCATAAATTTGATATGCAACCCAGAGTACGGTTCACCTTAAACAAACTTTTAGAGAGGACACACCTTATCGTCACCCTCACTCAATCATTTAACTTATCACATTTAACATCTAATAGTTCTACTGCTTCATTTCTTTAATCTTTACTTTCCTGTGTTTGCTACTTCTCTCCTTCCTTTCTCTATTACTTAATTTTTCTATTCCTTCCAGTATTTTTCTCAGTCCCTCTCTTCTCATACTTCTTCATTATTATTCACTAATTCTGTCTCTATTAATGTTACTGTTTCTGAATGATCTCCAAAAATTTTAAAAACAAGAACAGTAAGTATAAGGATAGGAAAAGACATTTATGTTACAAGAAAGACAACTATAGGAAGTAAACAGAAAAAACTGTTACTCGCAATCCACTGCTGATGATGTCACTGACCATGTAAAAAATTGTCTTTTTTTGTAACATAACTGTCTGTTTCCTTTCCTTATACTTACTGTTCCTTTTTTTAAAAAAAATTTTTGGTACGCTCAAAGTACGCGTACCGGAGTGCGAACTGGTAGCGAACTAATAGAAATAGAGCTTGGCAGAGTTCAAAGAATTCTACCAATTTTTTTAATAATGGGGAGGTAGTTCTGAAAAGAACAGTTTTTTTTTGTTTTTGTTGTTTTAAATTTTTTTATTAGTTTTCTGAACATTTTTGATATTTTTTTGTTTTTTTCTGAACATTTTGTATTTTTTTTTATTTTTGGGGGGGAGGGGGGAAACAAAAATGATTCATCGAAGACGGCTCAACAGGAGCAACAAAAAAAAAAAGAATTTACTTTTTGGGGCGTTTTGGGCACACATGATTGGTGATGGCTCTCATTATCAGGGTAATGCTACTTTCGCGGTAGCAAAGTGTCTGGTTGCACCACACACAGACTTGCTTCACTTCTCCCATGTTGATTTGGATGTTCGGGATCACCTCCCTCGCCTCCGGTCCCGATACCTCCTGAACAACAGATCTTCTTGCCATTTCTGGCGGATTTTGTTGTTGGTCGCGAAGTTGTGCATTGCTGTAATTGTTAGGGTGCCATCGACTCATGTGCCTGTGCATTGTATGATTGCCAAAACTGTACTTTTTGTCTGTGCCCCTTGAAAGTCGTTCGTCGCAAATGCGACAAAAGACGTATCTGGCATTTACTTTCTTTTGGTCAGCAGGAAATTTAAAAAATTGCCAGATATAATTTTCTTTCCTATTATATCTTCTGGGCTCCTCTGGCAAAAACTCGTCATTTTCTTGCTGTTCTTCCTCTTCTTGATTTTCCTCCTCTTCTATAATTAGTGAAGCAGGTAGTCTTTTCTTCCCATGAGGAGGTGGAGGAGGTGGTGGGGGCACACTGGCAGAAGCAACCATTGAAGCCATTGCTGATGAATCAAAAAAGGTCTTTCTCTCACCAAGATGAAAGTCAGAGTGAGGAAAGAAGGAGGGGTTTTCATCATTTGGGAGAAGGAAAAATTCTAAACCAATGAAAATTGTTAATTTTATATGACATGACCAAGTATTACATCATTAGGAAACCAAAAGTGAAATGAACCAATGAAAAGTGTTATTTTCGAGTCACATGACCTGCTGTGTTTACGTTTCGCGCTTTGCTCCGCTTTCCGGTCTACTTCCGGGTCCGCTAACTTGGCGCGTCCAACGACGTATTACGCGATAACGCAAAACGTCATGCAAACGTAACAGTTACGCTAAAGGAACGTTGACCGGTTCGCGTACTAAGCCGCGGCTTTAAATTGAGCTAACGGGAAGCAGACCGGTTCGCGGACTGGGAGCGGAACAAAAAAAAATGTTTTAAAAAAATTGTCTAAAGAACATGAAAAATATATTTCAAAATTTAAAGAACAATACATTGTACAGCTACAGATATTAGCTTTTAAAAAACCATTGAAATTCAATGAAAAAACCATAGGTTATAGACCATATATAGTTAGGGATTAGCATTTAAAAAACCTTATTTTATTTGCACAAAACCATTGAAATTCCATATATAGTTATAAGCGCTAACTATATATCGCGCACCCGCAATCCACTGCTGATGATGTCACATATTACATCATTCATGACATGGTCAGTGACATCACTGATGACATCACTGATGACATCTCAAATGACATCACTGATGACATCACTGATGACAACATCCAGTGACTGTATGTTTCTGTAAAGTTAAAATATGTCTTACATATTGAAGAATGTGTGGATGTATAAGTGTCTGGATGAAGGATTTAGTAGGTGCATGACTGACTGTATGAGTGAGTGATTAAATGTGTCTCACTGAGTGCATGGGTTAGTGACTAAACTGTCTTAATTTGTGTATCATTATGTCTGTTGTTCTGTAAACTGTTGCATGTGTTGATAAGTAGCTATATGAGTAACTATATGGGTTATTGATTGGTTGCCCAAGTATTTGTATGGGAGACTGAGTGTGTGTGTGGGTGGCTGGGAGGTGTATGACTCTGTGCATAGATGTGTGAACAGTTGATTCACTAGATGTATGGTTTCAAAAGTGCATGTGGAAACAGCTGTATGGGCGGTTGACTGTGTGCATGAGTGTATTGGTGAGTGAATGGATATCTCAGTGCTACATGTCAAAGTAAGTACATATGTAAAACACAGTACATGTGAGAGTTGACATATATAAATAACTGTGCATAAGAGCCAGTGAATGTGTGAGTGGCTGTATGGATCATTGTGAACTTGTATCAGGGATTGTATAAGAGAGTAAATATGTGTTAGTATATGTTTGAATAAGTAAAGTTTGTATAACTGTATAGTTGAGGAAATGGAGGTGTGATTGATTCTTTGCATGACTGACTAGGTGTGTGAGTAACTCCATGGATGAGTGACAGTCTGTGAGTGTCTGTTTACACTGATTGTATCTAAGGTTATATTAGAGTCTGATGAGGTTCATCGTATTATCACATGAATGATATCATCAGTGATGTGATCAGTAATGTCAAATGAGATGTCATCAGTGATGTCATTTGAGATGTCATCAGTGATGTCATTTGAGATGTCATCAGTGATGTCATCAGTGATGTCACTGACCATGTCATGAATGATGTAATATGTGACATCATCAGCAGTGGATTGCGGGTGCGCGATATATAGTTAGCGCTTATAACTATATATGGAATTTCAATGGTTTTGTGCAAATAAAATAAGGTTTTTTAAATGCTAATCCCTAACTATATATGGTCTATAACCTATGGTTTTTTCATTGAATATATATATACATATATATATATATATCAATATCAAATGCCCTTGAGCTTACAGAGGGCACACAGTGCTGTTCTCACCATCCGGTTTGTTAGCCTCGCAGCTGCTTGCTTGTCAGGTCTCCCTTCATTAATCCCATGCCCGACGCGTTTCGAGGCCATCTACGCCTCTTAATCATGGGCTGTTGCATGCAAACAAAGAAGGCTCACTGTTTCATTTCCAATACTTTCATTTATTGAAAAACCGCCCTCAATGGGCGTGGCTCACAGGTGATGCTCAAGGCATGATGGTAGCTGTGGTCCTAGGAACGGTAAGTGTCTGAGTCACCTTCAGTAGGTTCAATGTTTGAATGTCCGATTTACACAATTATTTCCTTAAGTAGGATGGGGTTTCTGAAAGCCAGCAGGGTTTAATTGCAGAACAGCATTCTTTACAGAAGGAAACCGTTTCTTTCCGAAGCCTTCCCATTGTCAGCTCTCCCAGCCTTCAGGAAGTGGTGCCCCTCTGCCACGACCAGGACTGCCGTGCGTAAATGTCAATATCAAATGCCCTTGAGCTTACAGAGGGCACACAACGCTGTTCTCACCATCCGGTTTGTTAGCCTCGCAGCTGCTTGCTTGTCAGGTCTCCCTTCATTAATCCCATGCCCGACGCGTTTCGAGGCCAACATACGCCTCTTAATCATGGGCTGTTGCATGCAAACAAAGAAGGCTCACCGTTTCATTTCCAATACTTTCATTTATTGAAAAACCGCCCTCAATGGGCGTGGCTCACAGGTGATGCTCAAGGCATGATGGTAGCTGTGGTCCTAGGAACGGTGGGTGTCTGAGTCACCTTTAGTAGGTTCAATGTTTGAATGTCCGATTTACACAATTATTTCCTTAAGTAGGATGGGGTTTCTGAAAGCCAGCAGGGTTTAATTGCAAAACAGCATTCTTTACTGAAGGAAACCGTTTCTTTCAGAAGCCTTCCCATTGTCAGCTCTCCCAGCCTTCAGGAAGTGGTGCCCCTCTGCCACGACCAGGACTGCTGTGCGTAAATGTCAATATCAAATGCCCTTGAGCTTACATTCAAACATTGAACCTACTGAAGGTGACTCAGACACTCACCGTTCCTAGGACCACAGCTACCATCATGCCTTGAGCATCACCTGTGAGCCACGCCCATTGAGGGCGGTTTTTCAGTAAATGAAAGTATTGGAAATTAAACAGTGAGCCTTCTTTGTTTGCATGCAACAGCCCATGATTAAGAGGCGTAGATGGCCTCGAAACGCGTCGGGCATGGGATTAATGAAAGGAGACCTGACAAGCAAGCAGCTGCGAGGCTAACAAACCGGATGGTGAGAACAGCGTTGTGTGCCCTCTGTAAGCTCAAGGGCATTTGATATTGACATTTACGCACAGCAGTCCTGGTCGTGGCAGAGGGGCACCACTTCCTGAAGGCTGGGAGAGCTGACAATGGGAAGGCTTCGGAAAGAAACTGTTTCCTTCTGTAAAGAATGCTGTTCTGCAATTAAACCCTGCTGGCTTTCAGAAACCCCATCCTACTTAAGGAAATAATTGTGTAAATCGGACATTCAAACATTGAACCTACTGAAGGTGACTCAGACACTCACCGTTCCTAGGACCACAGCTACCATCATGCCTTGAGCATCACCTGTGAGCCACGCCCATTTAGGGCGGTGTGAGAAGTTGGCCTGGTATATAATGCTCACTAATTCTAGTGATCACTTTGTACCATGCCAAGCAACCCTTACGATGATTGGTTGTAATTCAACCTTGTAGACCAGTTATCCTAGTGGTAACGTGGACAAAGCAGTCTTAGGCTAAACTCTGAAAGGCATGTGCAGCCAGCTGTAATACCATACACAACCCCCTTGAATACCAAATGAAAGGGACACCACACAGATATATATTGAAAATATATATTGATTTATTAACTATAAAATCCCCTGGACTCTTTATGAGCACAGAAGCACAAGCGTTAAATCACAAGACAGTTTAAAATACACAAAAGTTGCACAATATGGATGAGCCCTAGGGGCCACCTAAACCATATACTAAGAAAGTGGTATAAGAGATACCAATCGGAATGGGAACAGGCCTAGGGCCTTGGGAATCGCTGGAGCTATTCGAGACTATCAATGATTAAGTCGGGAAAAGGCCCGCGGGACTCGGGTGCAATGTTCAAAGTGCACGCACTTTCCAATGTAAAGTCTATGGTGCGTAAAAAGTACAAAGTTAGATAGTTAGGAACCTTCCGAGTGACCTAGAACGCTGAAACTTAAGGCACAGGCCCTTGAGATGTGTACCAGTGCAGGAGCACTGGTGGAGCTGAGTTACCTCACCCACAGGAAGCGGGTGCACAGGGTCGAAGTAGTGTCGGGTTTCGTCACGCTGGTCGATGGTGCTTGGAGCTGAAGATGCTGCAGGCGGCTCGATGTGAAGAGTTCCGGTGGATCCAAGGGTGGATCTGAAGTGGTGAAGACCTAAAAGCAGAGGGGACAATGTTCAAAGTCACTAGCCAGTGACTACCGTGGAACCAGATTGGAACCAGGCGATGTCGGTGCAAACAGGCGTTGTTGGGTAGCTTCTCTCTGGAGTCACGTGGACACCGGGGGTCGAGGGCGTCCAGGAGTCAGTCACGAGCTGTCCCACGCAGGCTTCTCGCTGTTGGCGGTGTCGGCGACCCGATCAGAGCAAACAGGCCTTGGCTAATGCAAGCCACGCAGGAGTCTAAAGATGCTTAACACTCGGACCAGCAAGGTCAGAGCGAGTGCTCCTTTTCACAGGAGCTTGGGCAAGTCTGGAGCAACCAGAACCGCTGTGTAGTTTGTCGGTTTCGTCGCCAAGATGGCCGCTGACCACGTGGCTAGTGGCCGGGATGGCGCGTCGAGTGGCACAATGCAAAAGGGCCCCACGCAGATCGTGGAGATGCTGGGGGGCTGATCTTCGGTGCAAGGGCTGCTCGATGGTGGGGGTTCTCAATCCCCAAAGCACAATGTCAAGGATACCTCAGAAGCTGCGCAGTCAGCTTTTCAAATGTCTTCCAAGAGGTCCGGTCCCACCTCACTCGGTGCCTCCACGGGTCCCTTCTTTGCAGGGACTGTGGATCGGGCTCTGAGAGGTCTGGGAGTCTGGTTCTTGTCGGGCTCTGGGCTCGGGCTCCGGCGGGAGGCGGCAAAGCAGACGTCGAGTTGCTGGTTGGTGCCTGTGTTCACAGGGTGGCCACTCCTAGGCCACAAGGGAGATTCTCTTCAGTCTTCTGAGCAGCAGAATGTCGAAGTCCAGTCTTCTTCTTTATTTCAAGTTGATTCAGGATGATCTGCTGTGCAATGGCACTGCTCCCACTCTTATTCCCAATCTGAGGGGTGAATCACCTACTAGGTCCCTCCTCTGGGTGGAACCAGGAAGGGGGGCGGTTACACCCCCTTTCCTTTGTCCAGCTCCTCGCCAGCCCTGGGTCTGGAAAGTCCCAGGACCGGTTTGGACTGGCCTATGCACAGGGACACCTTGTGTGCCCCGGGCATGTCTGATTCTATTCAGCCCTGTCCTACCCAATACACAAAACCCTGTCTGGGGTGGTGCTCGCACCTCCCAAGGCAGGAAACCCTTTGTCCAGGCCACCATCTGCCGAGTTTCGGTCAGCAGCAGGAGGCCAGACTCGTGTCTGTGGTGGCAGCATCCATTTTGTGATGCTGAGGCTCTGGTTAACTTTAACCGGGGTTAAGGCTACACACATGTCGTGTCCCTCTAGAAGGGTGGAATGCTATCCCCGTCGACAGAACTGTCGAGGGGATAGTATTCCAATTCGTATGACACCTTACTCGACATGTTTTGATAAAGCCAAACCAAAGATAGCATTTAACCGCGAGGATTATAATGCACTTAAGAGTATATTATTATTATTATTATTATTTATTTTGTAGAGCGCGTAGTCACCCGGGGGTATCCCAGCGCTAAAAGATCCTATCTCCTAAGTTCAGTGGGACAAGGGAGGAAGAGGAGGAGAAGGAAGAGGACTGGGAGAGGGGGTATGGTATGGCAATATCCCGGAACAGCTTAGGGAGGGGTTCCCAACAGCTGCAGACAGGCTCAGCTCATACTAGAGCAACATCTCACATATTTCCAAGCACTCTGCCTCCAGGATTGATGAGGCCTTCCATAGGAGTGGCTGATAGGAACATATGTGTCCAGTTTAGGGTTAGATATAGGGATACTATATCTAAGTAAGAGGTGATTACACCAACTTACCCCAGCTGAGTGATCAGCCAGTTGTGTCAAATATGGAGGCCAGGCCAGGGGTGGCAAAATACATGCTGCAGCCCCTGGTAGGCCTTGGAAACACCTATGCCCTGGGTACCTAGGGTACACTGTTACAGGGGCCAATAAGGTGAACCAGTTCCAATGGTGTATGCACCTAAGGTACATGGAGTCCATTTTAAGGAGAGAGCAATTAGCCTGGGGCCCTGAATAGCAGGATCCCAGGCCAACTATGTCAAAAACCAGCTAAACACCAGGCAAAAAGTTTGGGGGTAACCATAGTCAGATATCCACCTTCCTACATAAGAAAACGAAAGGAGATAAGGCTATCCTTGACCAGGTAAGCCTATATTGCCTAAGTGGCCATACAAGGAAGTACCAGCTCTGGCTTGGTTACCCCCTGTCTCATGGTCCACTAAGCAATCCCTCACCCTAAGGGTATCTGAGGGTCTCCACCATAGGGAATCTCTACCTGTGGTGTGTCTTTGCAAAGTTAAAGGCTGGTGTTGGGATGGAGTACTGAAGTGAGATTCCTCTGTAGGACTCAGCTTCCTCCAATCACTCTCCACCATGTGTGCCTTTCTTTCTTTGACTGAGTTGCACTGTGCTCTCAGGGTCAACCTCTGGCTACCTAAAGCTGGAGGCTGGGTCCCTCTGTTTGGCTTACTGGAGGGACAGTTCAGGTTTGGGCCCTTAGGGTCCCAGGTTTGGCTGTGCCCAACAATATCCATCTGGGGGAGGTCCCTAACTACTTTTAAGGGGGATCCCTCAGGAGTTTTTAAAGTTTGCACCTCACTAGGGTTACTAGTTTAGGTGCCCCTAATCTGTTGATGGGGGTGCTTTATTTCACAGGGGGCCCTTTGGGTCTCACTGTCCTTCTTGTCCTCTGCAGCCCTGGGCTGGGTAAGGCAAGGTAGAGAGGGGCAGGTTACCTGCTCCAGACTGGGTCCCACCTGAGAAGGGTCCACTGCCATCAGAGGCTCTGCTAGGCCAGGCCTAACAACCTCTGGGACAGTTCCTTCATCAGGGGTAAGATCAGCTCCCTGAGGAGGCTGATCCTTTCCTAAAGTCTGGTGGGAGGGAGATTTCTCTTCCTCCTCAATGCTCTCTGTTTGGGTGGAGTGATCCATCATTTCAGGCTTCACTACCCATGTATCAGTTTGAGTTTGGGCTGTGGCCATCACAGCCCCACCAACCTTTTCAGGAGGAGACTCAGTTTGGGTATGGGCTGTTACTAGTACAGCCCTGCTACTCTTTTCAGGAGGGAAGTTATCTAAAGATGGGGCTGAGGTTTGCTCTGCCCTCCCAACCTTTTCAGGAAGGACATCTTGGATTGGGGCTGTAGCCATCACAGCCCCACTAACCTTTCCATGGAGATTTACCATTCTAGAATGGGTTTGCTGTTCAACCTCAGCCCAGGCTGAGATTTCCAAATCATTACCCAGTAGGCAATCTACAGGCAAGTTTGCTGACACTGCCACTCTCTTTGGGCCAGTGACACCTCCCCAGCTAAGATTGACTACTGCCATGGGATGATTGGTTTCTATGCCATCAATGTTTGTCACCTGATATTTGGCATCAGGTAAAAGTTGCCTTGAGGGGACTAGACATTCAGCCACCATGGTGATGCTAGCCCCTGTGTCTCTGAAGGCCTCAACTTTCAAACCATTGATGAGGGGCTCCTGTCTATACTTGCTCAAGGTGTTTGGGCAAGCAGTGAAATTGGCAAACCCCATGCCAGTCTCATAGACAAGAGTATCTGAGTTAGGGGACCTGGATAGGCCAGAGTCCACCTGTCCTCCAAAAGTAAACCCACCCAAATTCTTGGGGGTGCTCCCACCACCTGGGGGGCCACTGCTAACAGTGACAGGAGGTGTTGGAGCCTTACCTGGAGGTATATTCTCTTTATTGCCATTCTTGGGACAACAGCTATCTGTTTTGTAATGCCCCACCTGTTTACAGGTATGACAATAAGGCTTTTTCTGGGTTGTAAAAGTGTCTTGGGACCCACCCCCATTCTTGGAGTTTTGGGGCCCTGGGGAAGTCTTTTCCTTACTTTTATCCCCACCCTTCTCTTGAGGCTTGGTAGTCTCTTTCTTTTGGTCACCACCCTGGTTCTTAGGCCTGATCCTGGTTCTGACCCATTTGTCTACCCTCCTACCCAATTCTTGTGGGGAGGTCAGATCCGAGTCAACCAGGTGCTGATGTAGAAGCTGATTTTGACAATTACTTAAGATTTGCTCTCTCATAATTAAATTATACAATCCTGTATAGTCAGTAACCTTACTTCCCAGCAACCAGCCCTCCAGAGCCTTAGTGGCACATTCAACAAATTCAGACCAGTCCTGAGTCTGTGTCTTCTGGGTGTCTCTGAACATTAACCCTTACTGTTCAGTGGTTAAGCCTAACCTATCAATCAGAGCACTCTTCAGGACCATGTAGTTTCTAGAATCCTCATCACTAACTGTGAGGAGTCTGTCTCTGCCTCTACCTTCAAAGGAGAGCCACAGGATTGCTGCCCACTGCTCCTGAGGGATCTGCTGTACCATGCAGGCTCTCTCAAGTGCAGTCATCCATTTGTGGATATCATTCCCAGCTTTGTAGGGGGGCACAATCTTACTCAGGTTTCTTGTATCAAAGGACCTGTCTTTATCCTTCTGGATAGTGCTGCCACCAGTGGATCCTAATCCACTCTCCCTAGGCTGTCTTGCTCTAGAAAGTTTCTCTTTGGCCAGGGCAACCTCTAACTCTTGCCTCTGGATCCTAAGCTCAGCCTCTCTCATCTTGGCCTCATGTTCCCTTCTCTGAGGGCTAGCCAGCTCCTTTCTGGAGTGGCCTTGAGAACCTCTAGAAGCATGGGAGTTGTTAGAGTCACCTGAGTGAGTCCTTCTCCTCCTAGGCTTCTGGTTAAGTCCACCTGGGGGTCTGAATGGGTTGTTACCTGATTCAGTCCCAAATAGGCTTAAGTTAGCCTGGTTCAGTCTACTGACCAGCACCTGACTATTTCTGTCATCACCTGACTCACTGCTTCCCCCCTCTGTCTCTTCTTCCTCTTCCTCTTCTTCCTCATCTACCTGAGGAGCCCCAGTGATGGGGGCTTCCTCATCTACCAGGATGATAGGGCCGGGGTGTCTACAGTGTCATCCTCTGAAGGATGGCCTCCTTCAGCATCCCCTGTGGGGTCTGCCTTAGAGGTCTTTAGAGTCTCAGACTGATCCAAGATCTCTCTAAGGTGGTCTGTGGTAGGGGAAGGCCCTGTCCTCAGACCCCTTAAGACACAAAGCTGTCTTAATTCCTTAAAGGAAAAAAATAGCAAATTTGGATGGTGCTCTTGGAGGGTCACTCTCAACAGGGATGTTCCCAGTGGAACCCTCTGCTCCAGACATTGCTCTAGTGTGGGTGGATGTGTTGCAATCTACCTACACTGGTGTTTACCTACTAAACCTATCTAGTAGTTGTAGCTAGGGTGTGCTACTCCCTTTGCTCTACAACAACTAAGTTCAGTAGAACTTAAGTATACTAGTCTTGTTTTATATGTACCTAGCAGGTACCTGTGTGATCTTTCAAATGATAATCTCAAAGATTGTAATGGTAAAACAACAGCAAGCTCAGATCCCAATCCGCTGCTCACCAATGTGAGAAGTTGGCCTGGTATATAATGCTCACTAATTCTAGTGATCACTTTGTACCATGCCAAGCAACCCTTATGATGATTGGTTGTAATTCAACCTTGTAGACCAGTTATCCTAGTGGTAACGTGGACAAAGCAGTCTTAGGCTAAACTCTGAAAGGCATGTGAAGCCAGCTGTAATACCATACACAACCCCCTTGAATACCAAATGAAAGGGACACCACACAGATATATATTGAAAATATATATTGATTTATTAACTATAAAATCCTGTGGACTCTTTATGAGCACAGAAGCACAAGCGTTAAATCACAAGACAGTTTAAAATACACAAAAGTTGCACAATATGGATGAGCCCTAGGGGCCACCTAAACCATATACTAAGAAAGTGGTATAAGAGATACCAATCGGAATGGGAACAGGCCTAGGGCCTTGGGAATCGCTGGAGCTATTCGAGACTATCAATGATTAAGTCGGGAAAGGCCCGCGGGACTCGGGTGCAATGTTCAAAGTGCACGCACTTTCCAATGTAAAGTCTATGGTGCGTAAAAAGTACAAAGTTAGATAATTAGGAACCTTCCGAGTGACCTAGAACGCTGAAACTTAAGACACAGGCCCTTGAGATGTGTACCAGTGCAGGAGCACTGGCGGAGCTGAGTTACCTCACCCACAGGAAGCGGGTGCACAGGGTCGAAGTAGTGTCGGGTTTCGTCACGCTGGTCGATGGTGCTTGGAGCTGAAGATGCTGCAGGCGGCTCGATGTGAAGAGTTCCGGTGGATCCAAGGGTGGATCTGAAGTGGTGAAGACCTGAAAGCAGAGGGGACAATGTTCAAAGTCACTAGCCAGTGACTACCGTGGAACCAGATTGGAACCAGGCGATGTCGGGTGCAAACAGGCGTTGTCTGGTAGCTTCTCTCTGCAGCCACGTGGACACCGGGGGTCGAGGACGTCCAGGAGTCGTTCACAAACTGTCCCACGCAGGCTTCTCGCTGTTGGCGGTGTCGGCGACCTGATCGGAGCAAACAGGCTAATGCAAGCCACGCAGGAGTCAAAAGATGCTTAACACTCGGACCAGCAAGGTCAAAGCGAGTGCTCCTTTTCACAGGAGTTTGGGCAAGTCTGGAGCAACCAGACCCGCTGTGTAGTTTGTCGGTTTCGTCGCCAAGATGGCCGCTGACCACGTGGCTAGTGGCCGGGATGGCGTGTCGAGTGGCACAATGCAAAAGGGCCCCACGCAGATTGTGGAGATGCTGGGGGGCTGATCTTCGGTGCAAGGGCTGCTCGATGGTGGGGGCTCTCAATCCTTAAAGCACAACGTCGAGGATACCTCAGAAGCTGCGCAGTCAGCTTTTCGAGTGTCTTCCAAGAGGTCCGGTCCCACGTCACTCGGTGCCTCCACGGGTCCCTTCTTTGCAGGGACTGTGTATCGGGCTCTGAGAGGTCTGGGAGTCTGGTTCTTGTCAGGCTCTGGGCTCGGGTTCCGGCGGGAGGCGGCGGCAAAGCAGACGTCGAGTTGCTGGTTGGTGCCTGTGTTCACAGGGTGGCCACTCCTAGGCCACAAGGGAGATTCTCTTCAATCTTCTGAGCAGCAGAATGTCGAAGTCCAGTCTTCTTCTTTATTTCAAGTTGATTCAGGATGATCTGCTGTGCAATGGCACTGCTCCCACTCTTATTCCCAATCTGAGGGGTGGATCACCTACTAGGTCCCACCTCTGGGTGGAACCAGGAAGGGGGGCGGTTACACTCCCTTTCCTTTGTCCAGCTCCTCGCCAGCCCTGGGTCTGGAAAGTCCCAGGACCGGTTTGGACTGGCCTATGCACGGGGACACCTTGTGTGCCCCGGGCATGTCTGATTCTATTCAGCCCATTCCTACCCAATACACAAAACCCTGTCTGAGGTGGTGCTCGCACCTCCCAAGGCAGGAAACGCTTTGTCCAGGCCACCATCTGCCGAGTTTCGGTCAGCAGCAGGAGGCCAGACTCGTGTCTGTGGTGGCAGCATCCATTTTGTGATACTGAGGCTCTGGTTAACTTTAACCGGGGTTAAGGCTACACACATGTCGTGTCCCTCTAGAAGGGTGGAATGCTATCCCCGTCGACAGAACTGTCGAGGGGATAGTATTCCAATTCGTATGACACCTTACTCGACATGTTTTGATAAAGCCAAACCAAAGATAGCATTTAACCGCGAGGATTATAATGCACTTAAGAGTATATGGTATGGCAATATCCCGGAACAGCTTAGGGAGTGGTTCCCGACAGCTGCAGACAGGCTCAGCTCATGCTAGAGCACCATCTCACATATTTCCAAGCACTCTGCCTCCCGGATTGATGAGGCCTTCCATAGGAGTGGCTGATAGGAACATATGTGTCCAGTTTAGGGTTAGATATAGGGATACTATATCTAAGTAAGAGGTGATTACACCAACTTACCCCAGCTGAGTGATCAGCCAGTTGTGTCAAATATGAAGGCCAGGCCAGGGGTGGCACAATACATGCTGCAGCCCCTGGTAGGCCTTGGAAACACCTATGCCCTGGGTACCTAGGGTACACTGTTACAGGGGCCAATAAGGTGAACCAGTTCCAATGGTGTATGCACCTAAGGTACATGGAGTCCATTTTAAGGAGAGAGCAATTAGCCTGGGGCCCTGAATAGTAGGATCCCATGCCAACTATGTCAAAAACCAGCTAAACACCAGGCAAAAAGTTTGGGGGTAACCATAGTCAGATATCCACCTTCCTACAGGCGGTTTTTCAATAAATGAAAGTATTGGAAATGAAACGGTGAGCCTTCTTTATTTGCATGCAACAGCCCATGATTAAGAGGCGTAGATGGCCTCGAAACGCGTCGGGCATGGGATTAATGAAGGGAGACCTGACAAGCAAGCAGCTGCGAGGCTAACAAACCGGATGGTGAGAACAGTTTGTGTGCCCTCTGTAAGCTCAAGGGAATTTGATATTGACATTTACGCATTGCAGTCCTGGTCGTGGCAGAGGGGCACCACTTCCTGAAGGCTGGGAGAGCTGACAATGGGAAGGCTTTGGAAAGAAACGGTTTCCTTCTGTAAAGAATGTTGTTCTGCAATTAAACCCTACTGGCTTTCAGAAACCCCATCCTACTTAAGGAAATAATTGTGTAAATCGGACATTCAAACATTGAACCTACTAAAGGTGACTCAGACACTCACCGTTCCTAGGACCACAGCTACCATCATGCCTTGAGCATCACCTGTGAGCCACGCCCATTGAGGGCGGTTTTTCAATAAATGAAAGTATTGGAAATGAAACGGTGAGCCTTCTTTGTTTGCATGCAACAGCCCATGATTAAAAGGCGTATGTTGGCCTCGAAACGCGTCGGGCATGGGATTAATGAAGGGAGACCTGACAAGCAAGCAGCTGCAAGGCTAACAAACCGGATGGTGAGAACAGCGTTGTGTGCCCTCTGTAAGCTCAAGGGCATTTGATATTGACATTCACGCACGGCAGTCCTGGTCATGGCAGAGGGGCACCACTTCCTGAAGGCTGGGAGAGCTGACAATGGGAAGGCTTCGGAAAGAAACGGTTTCCTTCTGTAAAGAATGCTGTTCTGCAATTAAACCCTGCTGGCTTTCAGAAACCCCATCCTACTTAAGGAAATAATTGTGTAAATTGGACATTCAAACATTGAACCTACTGAAGGTGACTCAGACACTCACCGTTCCTAGGATCACAGCTACCATCATGCCTTGAGCATCACCTGTGAGCCACGCCCATTGAGGGCGGTTTTTCAATAAATGAAAGTATTGGAAATGAAACAGTGAGCCTTCTTTGTTTGCATGCAACAGCCCATGATTAAGAGGTGTAGATGGCCTCGAAACGCGTCGGGCATGGAATTAATGAAGGGAGACCTGACAAGCAAGCAGCTGCGAGGCTAACAAACCGGATGGTGAGAACAGCGTTGTGTGCCCTCTGTAAGCTCAAGGGCATTTGATATTGACATTAACGCACGGCAGTCCTGGTCGTGGCAGAGGGGCACCACTTCCTGAAGGCTATATATGGTCTATAACCTATGGTTTTTTCAGTGAATTTTCAAGGTTTTGTAAATGCAAATTCCTAACTATATATGGTCTATAACCTATGGTTTTTTCTGTGAATATATATATATATATATATATATATATATATATATATATATATATATATATATATATATATATATATATATATATATATATCTGCAAATACCTCGCAGCAGCGCTCCTTTCCAAAGGAAACTCGAGGCAAGGACCAACTTTTTTCAGCATTCTTTATTTAGCCAACAGGTGGTCTGTCATGACGCGTTTCAGCCGTCAAAGCGGCCTTGGTCACATGCTATATATATATATATTCACTGAAAAAAAACATAGGTTATAGACCATATATAGTTAGGGATTAGCATTTAAAAAACCTTATTTTATTTGCACAAAACCATTGAAATTCCATATATAGTTAGTTGCACTAACTATATATCGCGGACCCGCAATCCACTGCTAATGATGTCACATATTACATCATTCATGACATGGTCAGTGACATCACTGATGACATCACTGATGACATCTCAAATGACATCACTGATGACATCACTGATGACATCACTGATGACATCACTGATGACAACACCTAGTGACTGTATGTTTCTGTAAAGTTAAAATATGTCTTACATATTGAAGAATGAGTGGATGTATAAGTGTCTGGATGAAGAATTTAGTAGGTGCATGACTGACTGTATGAGAGAATGATTAAATGTGTCTCACTGAGTGTATGGGTTAGTGATTAAAGTGTCTTAATTTGGCAATCATTATTTATGTTGTTCTGTAAACTGCTGCATGTTTAAATCAGTAGCTATATCAGTAACTATATGGGTTATTGAATGGTTGCCCAAGTATTTGTATGGGAGACTGAGTATGTGTGTGGGTGGCTGGGAGGTGTATAACTCTGTGCATAGATGTGTGAGCAGTTGATTCCCTAGGTGTATGGGTTCAAAAGTGCATGTAGAAACAGCTGTATGGACAGTTGACTGTGTGCATGAGTATATTGGTGAGTGAATGGATATCTCAGTGCTACATGTCAAAGTAAGTACATATGTAAAACACACTCCATGTGAGAGTTGACATATATAAATAACTGAACATAAGAGCCAGTGAATGTGTGAGTGGCTGTATGAATCATTGTGAACTTGTATCAAGGATTAAATATGTGTTACTATATGTTTGAATAAGTAAGGTGTGTATAACTGTATAGTTGAGGAAATGGAGATGTGATTGATTCTTTGCATGACTGACTAGGTGTGTGAGTAACTCCATGGATGTGTGACAGTCTGTGAGTGCCTGTTTACACTGAGTGTATCTAAGGTTATATTAGAGTCTGAAGATGTATTATCACATAAATGATATCATCAGTGATGTAATCAGTAATGTCAAATGAGATGTCAGTGATGTCATCAGTGATGTCATTTGAGATGTCATCAGTGATGTCATCAGTGATGTCATTTGATATGTCATCAGTGATGTCATCAGTGATGTCACTGACCATGTCATGAATGATGTAATATGTGACATCATTAGCAGTGGATTGCGGGTCCGCGATATATAGTTAGTGCAACTAACTATATATGGAATTTCAATGGTTTTGTGCAAATAAAATAAGGTTTTTTAAATGCTAATCCCTAACTATATATGGTCTATAACCTATGGTTTTTTCAGTGAATTTTCAAGGTTTTGTAAATGCAAATTCCTAACTATATATGGTCTATAACCTATGGTTTTTTCTGTGAATTTCATTGGTTTTTTAAAAGCTAATATCTATAGCTGTAAAATATATTCTTTATTAAGTGACGTATCACGTAGCCCATGAGACGCCTCATGATGCATCGCATAACCGTGACGTATCGTCTCTGCAGCGCAAACCAAACCCAAAACGTAAGCGCGCCAGAACACGCTTAAAGATATATATATATTTTTTTAACCTTAATTAGACAAAATCCACACGTGCACATATCACAAACGTTCAAAAAACACAATATGTCGGACTCCCGTTACGCTGCCGGTTAGCTGCCCGGTTAACGTACCAGGAAGCACCTTTACAGCGAAAAATCGCAATTTTTTTTCTTTTGCCCCGCAGGGAACTTTAATAGCCCCCTCATCAATCCTAGGGGTTCAGGAGGGGTCTGCCTTACCCCTTTCATTCATTTACACCTTTTTTTTTCCACCTCTTGTCTCTCGATCCTACCGAGAGACAAGATGGCAGCCGCTCCGGACTGTTTACAATGTTGACAGCCAATCAGCTACTCCTCAGACTCCCGTTACACTGCCGGTTAGCTTCCCGGTTAGCTGCCCGGTTAGCTGCCCGGTTCGCGTACCAAGACGCGTCTCTACTGCGAAAAAATCGGATTTTTTTTTTTTTTTGGCCCCGCGTGGCTTTATAATATCCCCCTCATCAATCCTTTGGGGTCAGAAGGGGTCTACCTTGCCCTCTTTCCTTCATTTCCCCCTTTGTTTTGGTCTCCTCTTGTCTCTCGATCCTACCGAGAGACAAGATGGCGGCCGCTCCGGACTGTTTAGAATGTTGACAGACACCGGAGAGCCAATCAGCTTCGCTTCGCAAAGTTCCGATACGCGAAAAGTTCGCGAACCGGAGCGCTACCCGGAGCGCTGTTACAGATATATATCTTGTTTTAAACGTTAATTTCTCAAAATCCACTGAAGCACATATATTGAGACCTAGCAAAGGCACATCGGGCTAACAGTCCCTACAATTTTGCCAAGTTTCGTGGAAATCCATTCAGCCGTTCGGGCTAAAAGTGAGGCCAACCGCCCTATGGAAATTAACATGGGAAAAACGCGTTTTGGGACCCCCCTTTTTTCTCAGCCCCCCCTTGACGAACCCCCCCCAAATTTCCAGGAGCTGCTCAGAAACAAAATGTGCCATTTTCCTGAAAATGTCAGCCAATTCCGTCCACAAACGCCAAAGTTATTAGGCATAGAATTTTCAAAAGTTCCATAGAGAAAAAATCCTAACTATATATACCTACTGGCTATCGCCAGTAGGTAATATATATATATATATATATATATATATATATTCACTTAAAAAACCATAGGTTTCAGGCCTTATATAGTTAGGAATTAGCATTTAAAAAAGCATTGAAATTGCTCCTTTATAGTTAGTTGTACTAACTATATTTCGCGCACCCGCAATCCACTGCTGATGATGTCACATATTACATCATTCATGACAAGGTCAGTGACATCACTGATGACATCTCAAATGACATCACTGATGACATCTCATTTGACATCACTGATGACATCATCCAGTGACTGTGTGTTTCTGTAAAGTTTAAATAGGTTTTACATATTGAAGAATGAGTGGATGTATAATTGTCTGGATGAAGGATTTAGTAGGTGTGTGACTGAATGTATGAGTGAGTGATTAAATGTGTCTTACTAAATGCATGGGTTAGTGACTAAACTGTCTGAATGTGTGCATCAGTATGTCTGCTGTTGTGTAAGCTGCTGCATGTGTTGATCAGTAGCTATATGAGTGGTTATATGGGTTATTGATTGGTTGCCCAAGTATTTGAATGGGAGACTGAGTGTGTGTGTGGGTGGCTGGGAGGTGTGTGGCTCTGTGCATAGATGTGTGAGCAGTTGATTCACTAGGTGTATGAGTTCAAGAGTGCATGTGGAAACAGCTATATGGGCGGTTGACTGTGCATGGGTGTCTTGGTGAGTGAATGGATATCTCAGTGCTACATGTCCAAGTAAGTACATATGTAAAACACAGTGCATGTGAGAGTTGGCATATATAAATGACTATACATGAGAGCCAGTGAATGTGTGAGTGGCTGTATGGGTCATTGTGTACTTGTATCAGTGATTGTATAAGAGAGTAAGTATGTGTTAGTATATGTTTGAATAAGTAAGGTGTTGTGTGTATAACTGTATAGTTGAGGAAATGGAAGTGTGATTGATTCTTTGCATGACTGACTAGGTGTGTGAATAACTCCATGGATGGGTGGCAGTGTGTGAGTGTCTGTATAGGTGTATGAGTGCATATGATAGTGTTGTATTGATGAGTGACTGTATGTATAAGTGATTCTATGGGTGAATGAGTGAATGTGTGTGAAGACCCAGGAATCAGTGAGTGTGTATGTAGTAACTGGTATTGGTGTGTCTATGGTTTCAAGAATGGTAGTCTGTATTTAACACTGGGTGTATCAAAGGTTATATTAGAGTGTGAGGAGGTGCATCGTATTATCACATGAATGATATCATCAGTGATGTGATCAGTGATGTCAAATGAGATGTCATCAGTGATGTCATCAGTGATGTCATCAGTGATGTCATTTGAGATGTCATCAGTGATGTCATCAGTGATGTCACTGACCATGTAATGAATGATGTAATATGTGACATCATCAGCAGTGGATTGCGGGTGCGCGAAATATAGTTAGTACAACTAACTATATAGAAGCAATTTCAATGGTTTTTTAAATGCTAATTCCTAACTATATAAGGCCTGAAACCTATGGTTTCTTAAGTGAATTTGCAATGTTTTTAAAATGCTAATTCCTAACTACATAAGGCCTGAAACCTATGTTTTATTAAGTGAATTTGCAAGGGTTTTTTAAATGCTAATTCCTAACTATATAAGGCCTGAAACCTATGGTTTTTTTAAGTGAATCTGCAAGGTTTTTTAAATGCTAATTCCTAACTATATAAGGCTTGAAACCTATGGTTTTTTCAGTGAATTTGCAAGGTTTTTTAAATGTTAATTCCTAACTATATCAGGCGTGAAACCTATATTTTTTTCAATAAATTTCAAAGGTTTTGTAAATGCTAATTCTATTAGCGGATAACGTTTTATATGTTATTATCCTTTTGGGACCACCTGAGCAGCCATCTTGTTTCTGAGGGGAAGTGAGGCACAAGAGAGCACAAAACAAGAGTGGAAAATGCGAAAGAGGGGCAGGGTTGAGACCCCCTGACCCACTAGCCCTTTTCAGGGGGTCCCAGAAGGACCACCAAGTGCAAAGAATTTATTATTTTTTAAATCGCGGGGTACGCACACGGTACGTGTACCGTACGCGTACGGTGCACGAACTCCGCGATTTTTTTGAATTTTTTTTTTTGCCCTTGGGGGTCCTTTTCGGACCCCCTGAGACGGGCTAGAGGGTTGGGGGGTCTCTACCCTGCCCCCTTTTTGTGTTTTCCACTCTTGTTTTGGGCTCTCTTGTGCCTCAGTTCTCCTGAAAAACAAGATGGTGGCCAACACTTCCTGGCTTGGACAGTTTGGAATGTTGACAGTCGACTGCCAGCCAATCAGAAACTCGCTCGCGCACGTAATGGTATGCGCACGTACGCATACGGTGAGCGCATATAGATATATAATTTGCTCAAATTCAATTTTCTCAACAACTACTGGAGGGATTTTCACCAAATATAGAAAAGGCACTACTGCATACCTGTCCCTACCATTTTGTCAAGTTTGGTGTAATTTCGTCCAGTCGTTCGGGCTGTAGCCGTGTCTAAAGGTCCCTTAGAAAACACCATTTGAAAAATTTCTAATTCAATTTTCTCAAGAACTACTGAAGGGATTTTCACCAAACATAGCAAAGGCGCATCTGCATAGCAGGCCCTACCATTTTGCCAAGTTTGGTGTAATTCCATTCAGCCGTTCGGGCTGTAGCCAAGTCTAAAGGTCCCCATGGAAATTAACATGGGGAAAACACATTTTGGGACCCCCCTTTCGGCCCCCGCTTGATGAATCCCCCCGAAACTTTCAGGGAAGGAGCGGAGCGGAGCTGGCCAAAATTCTGGAAAATTACACACAGATTCCTTAATCAGCGCCAAATTTATTCCCAATAGAATGTTGAGCGCATATAGATATATCATTTGCTCAAATCAATTTTCTCAACAACTACTGGAGGGATTTTCACCAAATATAGAAAAGGCACTACTGCATACCTGTCCCTACCATTTTGCCAAGTTTGGTGTAATTCCGTTCAGCCGTTCGGGCTGTAGCCGTGTCTAAAGGTCCCATAGAAAATGCCATTTGAAAAATTTCAAATTCAATTTTCTCAAGAACTACTGGAGGGATTTACTCCAAACATACAAAAGGCACTGCTGCATACCAGTCCCTACCATTTTGCCAAATCTGGTGTAAATCAGTTCAGCCGTTCGAGCTGTAGCTTTGTCAGAATGTCCCTATGGAAATTAACATGGGGAAAACACGTTTTGGGACCCCCCTTTCTCTCGGCCCCCGCTTGACAAATCCCGTCGAAAATTTCAGGGAAGGAGCGGGGCACAGCGAGGCGAATTTAAGGAAAATTACAAGCAGATCCCTCAATTGGCGTCAAAGTTATTCCCAATAGAATGTTCGGAATTTCCTATGGTAATTAGGACCTAACTATATATACCTACTGGCGACCGCCAGTAGGTAATATATATATATCCAAACCAAAGTCTCATCCCTCTTATTCCAGCGAGAGGGAAACCCCACAGGTACAGACCATCAACGAATTCCGATAAATCCAAAGGCACAGGTTCAAAGTTCCATAGTTTATTTTATATTCACCCGAGTGAAACAGACAAGTGTCCGCCCCAGACGCATTTCGATCGCCACTGCAATCTTGATCACCTGATAGATATATTTCACAAAGTTTTAATCCACTGCATGAAGACTCACTCCACAACAAGGTCATTCCACTGAATTCTTTATTGAGGCAAACCAGCAATGGCATCCAGATAGTGAGTTACCTAATGAATTTCTAGGAGGTATTTTGGATACTATCCACATCAGACAGAGATGTGGCACAGAGGCCCTGCTTCATAAGTTGGCCCCGGATGTTGCTGGCTGCTGCTCTGGCAGTTTTAGTTTTCTCTCCGAGGTATTGGATGGTCCGCGGCCCGCCTCTGCATCCAGGATTAATAGATGGTGGTGATACGTAGGGCGGGATGCATTGACACTCCTGCCTCTGCCTGAATTAATACCTGGAATTTGGGGGCTGAAATGGTGTTGGGGACCCAAGGAGACCCTGAGAGGACAACCAAAGCAGGAAATTGGCATTTTAGATGTCAGGCTCTGTCACACTTCTCCTCGGGGTTGTGTTGAGAGACCTATCCCTACACCCACGCAACCACCCCGTGGCCCGGTATATATCACAGACCAATAGGATGGTTCCGTGAGCGCGGGAAAGGAAGGGGACAGCGGGGAGGGAGATCTGAAATGACAAAGACAAGGTGTTTAGTGTCACACCCCTCCCTGTCTACTCTAGAACTCTAACTCTATTTAAATGGTAGATTCTTGTTCATAATTTAACACAATCCTACCTGAAAAGGAAAATACATAATCTTGTCTACAGGAGAGGTTGGTAGGGTCCTATCAGTGGCAGTAATCTGATAATAAAAGAACAAAAGTATGCACATGAGGTATACTACAATCTCACCAATACCATGCACTTCTTACAACACCTCACCTACCAATTTCTGACATTGTTCTGCCTTGCTCCACTTTTCCAATATACCTAGGCACCCCCAAGTTCCTCTCCTCTACCATAAAACAAAGCACAAAGAGTTTGTCGAAAGTACAAAACATAAACGCTATGCTGAAGGTTCACTGCACCTTTAAATCACATTTCTCTCCGCCAACAAAATAATAAATGAATACACTCAGTGAAGTTGGCACCCCCTTGGTTGGAGTGATCACGGCACTCTTCGGTAGGTACCAGTCCGATACCGCCTTTGTGTATTGGGGGAAATTGTTTATATCACCCACAGTTCATAGTCCGATAAACACAATAGTTATATGAACAATTCAATCCGAAATGGGGCTTTTTCCAAAGTATACTCCTGAAAGAGAACGCAGCCGCGAGTCTCTATTAACCCCGGAAAACAAACACAGGCCCTTCAGTCAGGTATTAGAAGAAGGGACGCATGTTTCCTCGTCCTGTTCCTGACCAAAATAATATCACGATCCACTTGTCTCTACACCGTGTGTTCCCAGCCGGTAAACACACGGAAACTCCTTACTCACAGTTTCCCCAAGGAACTGACAAACTTCTCCTCAGCTCTGCTCCGCACAGCGAATTATCGGCTCTGTTCTCCCGTGTGTCCAGGCTTAAGTTCCGGGACTGCGCGGCATCCATCCTGCGTTGCGTAACCCTTGGCCCTATGGGAATTGAAGTTCCAAAACCTGAGGTCACCCAAACACCACGCATTGCGCGGACAGCGGCCCAAAAGAGACCGATTCTGACAGTACATCCCCCTTCACAAGGGGCGCTGTCCAGGAGCAGGTCGACCGGGAAACAGTCTGTGGTACTGGGACACCAACCGGGGAGCATGCACAGACCCTGCAGGTTCCCAGGAGTTTTCTTCCGGGCCGTAGCCCTTCCAAGAGAGCAAGTACTGAAGATTACCCCTCACCCATCTGGAGTCCAACACACGGCTCACCTCATACTCCTGCTCCTTTTTTACCCAAACCGGCACCGGAGGGCGATGAACAGGGCTCCGTGAGGGTTTCAGAAGGGATACGTGGAACACAGGGTGGATGTGGAAATGAGCAGGCAAGCGCAATTTTACTGCTACCGGATTGACCATTCTCACCACCCGGTAAGGCCCTATAAATCTAGGGTTGAGCACACTATACCTCCGGAATTTGATGTGTTTAGTGGACAACCACACCAAATCACCTTTTTTGTACACAGGACTCGGTCTGCGGTGTTTATCCGCTTGAGTCTTGTACCTGTCCTTGGCCTGAATAAGATTCTTGCGCGTCGCCAAAAGAATCTTGCGAATGCGCAACAATCTTGCTTTGACGTCTGGCAGCCGTACAGTGGTACTAGGTAGGATCAAGGGATTAACCCTAGGGTGATGGCCATACGTACTAAAGAAAGGGGAATGACCTGTTGAGGAATGTTGTGTGCTGTTGTAGGCCAGCTCTGCCACCCACAACCAATCCACCCAGGAATCTGTGTCAGCCTGTACATAGCAACAAAGGTTCTGTTTTAGTGACTGATTGAGTCTCTCAGTTTGGCCATCTGACTGGGGATGAAAACTGGTGGATAGGGAAGACGAGATATGTAACTTTTCACACCATGCTTTCCAGAACCCTGCAGTGAATTGAGCCCCCCTGTCTGACACTATCACTTTCGGGAGTCCATGCAATCTAACAATGTGTGTTAACAGGAGATGAGCTAATCGACCCGCTGTAGGTACTTTGTCACAAGCGATGAAGTGGCCCATCTTTGTAAGATAGTCCACTACCACTATAATGGCCGTTTTCCCTTAGTCTTTCGGCAAGCCAACTATAAAGTCTACAGACACGCTGTCCCAAGGTGCTTCAGGGGTAGGTAATGGTTGTAGAAAACCCTGAGGTTGTTGTCGATCTGATTTCATTCTGGCACATTGTACGCATTGATTTCCACAGCGTTTCAAGTCTAGACGAATAGAGGGCCACCAAAACTGCCTCAATACTTTTTCCAAAGTTTTTACATATCCCATATGTCCCGCACTAGGCAGTTCATGGCACCATTGAAACACAGTACGTTGTAAGGCTTTGGTGGGCACTAAAGCCTGTTTTCCATTCATGGCTACTCCTTGTCTTAACTTCCATTCGGGATGATGGCGGAGCCAGGTTCTCCAAACACATGACTGTATCCCTGAGCGCAGTAATTGAACAAAGTCACTGGATTGGGTCACACACATCACTTTCGCTGGATCTATGATTGATCTGGTCGGGGTCGTGTTATGCAATGCCGGATGTTCTTGCCGGGTCAGTGCGTCTGCTTTCTTGTTCTTTGCTCCTGGTCTGTAGGTCACCACGAATTGATACTCCTCAAAGAACAGCATCCAGCGTAACTGCCTGGGCGTAAGGTGATGGGCGGCTCGTATGAATTGTAGATTTCGATGGTCCGTGTAGACTGTTACCTGATGAACCGCTCCCATTAACCAATGCCTCCATTCCACAAAGGCGTCTCGTATAGCTAGTAACTCTTTTTCAGCTATCGTGTAATTAATCTCAGCCGGGCTGAGTTTTCTGGACATGTAGGCGATAGGGTGTAGAATGCCTGTTTTTTCATGTCTCTGGGAGAGGACTGCCCCTAATGCGACTTCAGACGCATCTGCCTCCACAATAAACGGTAAGGCGGGGTTGGCATGTGTTAATACAGGAGCGCTGATAAAGGCTTCTTTCAACCCCTCAAATGCTTGTTGTGCCTCGGTTTTCCAAAGAAACTGGACATTCTTCTTAGTCAGACGGGTTAAAGGGGTTACCAAAGCTGAGAAACCACGGATGAACCTTCTGTAAAAGTTTGCAAACCCCAATAGGCATTGGATGTCTTTGACTGTGCATGGACGTGGCCAGTCCTTTATGGCCTGTACTTTTCTTTCAGCCATTACCTGGCCCGATGGCGTGAGCATCACTCCCAAGAACTCCACGGTCGTCACGTGGAATTCACATTTCGTGATTTTACAGTAGAGATGATGTTTCATCAGGGCACCAAGCACTTGTTTCACGTGGAGTTGATGTTCACTCGTTGTGGTAGAATATACCAGCATGTCGTCGATGTATACGACTACAAAGAGGTCTAGAAACTCCCTCAATACCTCATTTAAAAAAAATTGAAACGCAGCGGGGGCGTTGCACAGCCCAAATGGCATCACAAGATATTCGAAGAGCCCGTAGCGCGTTTTAAAGGCCGTCTTCCACTCATCGCCCCTTCTTATGCGGACCAGGTGGTAGGCTCCTCGCAAATCTAACTTGGTGTAAATGGTGGCGGTTCGATCTTGTTCCAATAAAACGGGAATCAGAGGTAATGGGTATTGATTCTTGACCGTAATGGTGTTTAATGCACGATAGTCGATGCAGCACCTTTTGTCCCCGTTGGCTTTTGGAATAAAAAATAACGGCGAAGAGGCAGGTGACCTAGAAGGGCGTATATATCCTAACGCCAGATATTTGTCCAAATATTCTCTCAAGTATTCGTTTTCCGGTTCAGTAAGAGCATACAGTCGGCCGTTTGGGATTACCGCTCCTGATACTAGATCGATACGGCAATCGAAGGCTCTGTGGGGCGGAAGAGTTTCCGCCTGTTCCTCACTGAAGACCCTTGCGTACTCGATATAACAGGACGGGAGTTTCACTTCTTTCTCAGCCGCTGTGGCGATGTCGTACACCCTTGCCAAGGTCTGTGAAGGACTCTCAGTATTTACCAAACAGTGTTCCTTGCAATAGTCTGAAGCGAAACTAATCGTTCTTGTGGTCCAATGGATGGAAGGTTCGTGTTTTTGAAGCCAAGGAAGCCCTAAAATGATGCCATACTGAGGTGCTTGAATGATGTTAAATGAAATGGTTTCCTGGTGCATATCATTACTGATACACCTATACTCCGGCGTGTGGTATTTAATGGGTCCTGCGATCAGTTTACTACCATCGACCGCATACACTGGTTCAGGTTGTTTCTTTTCTATGAGCTGTATACCCAGCCTTTCAGCTTCAGTATAGTCCATAAAACACCCAGTGGCTCCTGAATCTACCATGGCCTTGACTCCTTGTTCTCCGGTTTCCATCATTAGCAACATGGACAGGAATACATGATTCTTTTCTTGTTTGCAACATGCCATGATTGAAGGGATGGTGAACCTGCTTGAGGGTTTCCCTCCTTCCACACTCAAGCACTGGAGTTTTCCGACTTCTTCTCCAAGGTTCCAGCAGTGGATTGACCAGACCTAACCCTTCCGGTTTTGGGTTTCACTGGACACTCCCGTAGGTAGTGTCCCTTCTTTACGCAGTATAAGCAGAGTCCATTCTTTCTGCAATATTCCTTCTCGCTAAAAGACAAGGAAGCCCTGACAGCCCCTATCTCCATTGCATCTTGAGCGGACACAGGCTTCTCACTACCCCCTCCTCCTCTCTCATATACCACCACAACGGGCTCTTTCTTTCGTAGATCACCTTTACGCTCCCTTATGCGATGGTCCAGACGGAGAGCGAGCTCTATTGGTGCAGAACATGTGCGTGGTTGAGGGTCTATGTGTGCCAACACATCCTTCATTTCGTCGTTTAATCCTTGGTAGAATAACGCGGACTGTTTGACCTCAGGCCAATCTATTTCCGCAACCAGTCCACGGAAGTTGTTCAGATAGGATACAAGGTCGGAAGTGCCTTGTTTAAGAACCAACAGTTCACGGTCTGCTGAGAAGGTTTCCGCTCTACGGTCGAAGGTCTTTTCGAATTCTGCCCTGAATTCGTCCCAATCATAGAGTAGAGGATCATCTCTCCTAACTACTGGAACCGCCCACTGAGCCGCTTCCCCACCTAGGTAGAAAATCAAAAAGGCCACTCGGGCCTGGTTTGTCGTAAACATCTTAGGCTTACACATAAAATTCAGGAGTACTTGCGTCATAAACACCTGTACCTTTTTGTTATCTCCATAAAATCTTTCGGGGGGAGCCAGTGGTATTTGTGTGGGTATTTCTACTACTAGGGGGGGAGGAGTAGTTGTGCTAGTCCCTGCGTTAAACGGATTTCCTTGCATGCTATCCATGCGAGCCTTTAACTGAGCGTTTTCAGTTCTGGACGCAGCGACCTCTCTATTGGAGGCAGCTAGTTCAGTCTGAACTAAGGCTAGGGCAGCCAGAACGTCGTCAAGCGTGGCCATTTTCTGTCAACACAGCCAAGAGGAGGACAGTCTCCGTGGGCCGATAATTCTGTCAGGCTCCGTCACACTTCTCCTCGGGGTTGCGTTGAGAGACCTATACCTACACCCACGCAACCACCCTGTGGCCCGGTATATATCACAGACCAATAGGATGGTTCCGTGAGCGCGGGAAAGGAAGGGGACAGCGGGGAGGGAGATCTGAAACGACAAAGACAAGGTGTTTAGCGTCACACCCCTCCCTGTCTACTCTAGAACTCTAACTCTATTTAAATGGTAGATTCTTGTTCATAATTTAACACAATCCTACCTGAAAAGGAAAATACATAATCTTGTCTACAGGAGAGGTTGGTAGGGTCCTATCAGTGGCAGTAATCTGATAATAAAAGAACAAAAGTATGCACATGAGGTATACTACAATCTCACCAATACCATGCACTTCTTACAACACCTCACCTACCAATTTCTGACATTGTTCTGCCTTGCTCCACTTTTCCAATATAACTAGGCACCCCCAAGTTCCTCTCCTGTACCATAAAACAAAGCACAAAGAGGTTGTCGAAAGTACAAAACATAAACGCTATGCTGAAGGTTCACTGCACCTTTAAATCACATTTCTCTCTGCCAACAAAATAATAAATGAATACACTCAGTAGAGTTGGCACCCCCTTGGTTGGAGTGATCACGGCACTCTTCTGTAGGTACCAGTCCGATACCGCCCTTGTGTATTGGGGGAAATTGTTTATATCACCCACAGTTCATAGTCCGATAAACACAATAGTTATATGAACAATTTAATCCGAAATGGGGCTTTTTCCAAAGTATACTCCTGAAAGAGAACGCAGCCGCGAGTCTCTATTAACCCCGGAAAACAAACACAGGCACTTCAGTCAGGTATTAGAAGAAGGGACGCACGTTGCCTCGTCCTGCTCCTGACCAAAATAATATCACGATCCACTTGTCTCTACACCGTGTGTTCCCAGCAGGTAAACACACAGAAACTCCTTACTCACGGTTTCCCCAAGGAACTGACGAACTTCTCCTCAGCTCTGCTCCGCACAGGCGAATTATCGGCTCTGTTCTCCCGTGTGTCCAGGCTTAAGTTCCGGGACTGCGCGGCATCCATCCTGCGTCGCGTAACCCTTGGCCCTATGGGAATTGAAGTTCCAAAACCTGAGGTCACCCAAACACCACGCATTGCGCGGACAGCGGCCCAAAAGAGACCTATTCTGACATTAGATACACCGATGATCGTCTTGCACCCGCCTATCCATTTGGACTGTATGTCCCCCCTGCAGCACCTACCTGGATCACTGGTGCATCCTGGGACCTGCAGTTCTGACAACTTGCGGGATGGTTAGCAAACACTAGGGAAGGGGGCGGACCGGTCCCTGCCAATGGGGAAGTTGCAGGACTTTTAAAATTAAGGTGTATCAACGCCTCCTGAACATTAAGGCATCGGAAGAAGGCCGAGTCAGGCCAAAATGCATTATGCCGCAAAACTCTATTAAAGGTGTTTCCGAAAAGTCCACCATGTAGCCTCTGCTCTTTCAACTGGAGGAGGTGTTTTATATATCTATATATCTATATCTATATCTATATATATATCTATACTACTATAATAAAGGAAGAACTTTCAGCCTTTGAGGCGGGTAAACTCGGGAACCACAGCGCCAATCCACACACCCGATACACCGTTGGAATCGTCAGGGTGAGTAGATGGTCATAGGCTATATAAATAAAAATAAAAAACGTTATTTAAAAAATTTACAGTAAAAAAAAAGTAGTCCCATCTTTTTTTGCAGAGAGGCAAGATGGCGGCCGCCTCGGTCGGCTGAACGGCAGCGCGACTGAAGAGATGCTGGCAGATGAGATGACCCGCATTGCCGATTAAACCTACACCCAGCATCCAGCTTTTGTACAACATACAAACGCACACTCCTGCGGTTTGTAAAAGACTGGCGTCGGTAAAGTAAAACGGAGATTGTGAACTCGCTGTATGCCCCGTATGCTCCGTACCTGTGATCAACCGCTTAGGCGGCTCCTACGAGAGCTGACACTGACCGCGAGGAGGGTTGCGTCAGGAGGCGTAACAGGTGGAGGCTTGATTGCGGAGCTCGCGGAGTTCGCCGACTGGAAGCGGAGCCTGCAAGGCGGGCGGCGCTTGCTTCACAGGACTCGGCAGCAGCTCCGGAGAACGAAGAGGAAACCGAGCCCTCAGGGGGAAGGAGAGCATAAAGGATTACGGAGCAAGCTGGAAGCTCCTAAAGAAGAGGAAGGAAGTGATCAGGACTCTAAAGCTGCGGGTAAGGTGCAATTTGGGGCTAAAGAAAGGAGAAAATTGATAATGGCTCCTAAAATGAGTGCTGCAGCCAAAGCGGCTGCAAAAAGGAAGGCAGCTGCAGAGCAGGCAGAGCTGATATTAGAAAAAGGGGGAGATGGAATAAAAAGGAAAAATCAAAGCCCAATATCCCCAGCTAAAAAAGCAGCACAGCATGGTGTGGCAAAAGCCAGTCACGGTACTACCCCAATTTCGAACATCTTCCAAAAGATAAAGAAAGACAAGGAGATTATTGGCGATGTGCTGGAGGATTCTGAGCCAGGGGCCACAGAGAAAGATAACTTGAAGGAGGAAATGACGGGCGTACAGGTCTTAGCTTTACAGAGTCAGTTGGTGGGCTCCATAAATAAAGAGGAGGGCGGTAATGTGCTGCTACACGGACTGGAGAATATTGAAAATACTGAAAATCCGGAAAAACCTATTCAATCTGTATCACAACTCGAGCCTAATATATCTACTATGTCGGTGCTAGACCAAGCCACTAAAGTCCCAAATCAGGAGCTGGAGGGGGGAGTGGAGCAGGAACAGGGGCAGGGGCAGGAGCAGGAGCAGGAGCTCAAGGAAAATGCAGAAACTGCAGAGAATGCAGAGATTGCAGAAAATTCTGAAGACAAAAAAGAGGCTCCTAGCGAGGCCTTCTTCTCACTCTCAGAGGGAGGGGAATGGTCGGATGAAGATGAAGGCAGCTTGGACCAAGAGGACAGTGGCTCTGCCTCAGAAAGCGATCCTGATCAGGAAGAGGTTTTGCCCTCAACATCAGCGGGAAAATCCAGTATAAGGCCTGCTCCGCTAATAGAGAGCCCTGGAGGAGATTTAGCACAGATGTCATTGCTGGAGGTAATACATCAAGAAATATTGGCGCACAGAGAAGAGGCTCGACAAGAGAGCCGTAAGTCACAAGCAGCAGCCAGGAAAATACAAGGAGCGGTAAGAAAATTGGCAAGAGTATGTACGATCTGGGAGAACGGGTGACTAATCTTGAGGAAAGAATTGTGACGACAGAATCAGAAACGACAACTACCTCGCACAAAGTGGCTCAGCAAGGCGAGCAGCTGATTGACGTGCAGTGGAAGCTAGAGGCGCTGGAAAATAGAGCGAGACAAAACAATCTACGTATTCTTGGAATACCGGAGGGGTCAGAAAATACGGACACAAGAGCCTTTGTAATAAAACTTTTTGAGCATGCTTTCACTGAATTGAAGGGCTGGGATTGGGCGAAGGAGATACAGAGAGCTCATCGTACCCCCGCTAGAGTTCACAAAAATGCTAAAGAGGGAGATAAACCCAGAGCGATTTTAATCTTTTTGGGTAATTTTAATCTGAAACAGGCAATTTCAGAAAAAGCAAGACCGGATTCAAAAAAGAATATTGATGGCTTTTCTTTCTTTGTCCGACCGGATTTTTGCCATGTCACAGTGGAGAGACGATGGCGGCTCAGACAGATGATAAAACCATTTCAGGACAAGGGCATGCAAGCTTATTTAATTAATCCGGCACAGCTTAAAGTAATCAATGGGGGTAGAACCCTGTATTTTTCCTCGGAGATCAAAGCAAAAGAGTATCTCGATTCTCAAAGTTCCTAGACTGTATTTTGTACATTGGATGTATGATGGTTATATTATAGATGTGACTAGATAGAGCTGTACAGGGTGTTGGAGTTGGTGCTGGTGCTGGTGTAGGTGGCGGGTGTAGGTGGCACATAGGTTTAAGGAGGTAACGGGTCTAAGGGTTCATGATGGTTAATATTGAATCTCTTCAGTTAGTACTGCAACCATCACATGCACAGACCTTTGGGTCTGAGCGCCTCTGAAAAGGGGAGGAAGGGGAGGAGGGTGGGAAGGGGTGGGAGGGGTAAAAGCGTTGAAGGGGAGGTAGGGTGGAGCTGGGGGTTCAAGGGGAGGGCAGGGGGGGTGGGGGTGGGGAAAAAGGGGGAAAAAAACATTGAGATGAAAAAGGGCCAAATACCGGTTTGGGATGGATGTGATAGATATATGTATACAATCAGGTTGGAATTGAAAGAAGATAGTAATGTCAGACATTAGGATATGCACTATTAATGTAGGGGGCTTAAATGACTGGAAAAAGAGACAGAGACTGAATCAATTCGTGAAGTTTAATAATATTGATGTAGCTTGTATCCAAGAAACACACTTACCCTGGGCTAAAAGGAATTTACTGAATATCCCCGGTTATAATCTACTAGGCTGCTCGTCCCAAACATCAACTATAAGGGGAGTTGCCATCATGGGTAAATGCAATCTGGGGGGAGTGAGACGCACCAAAACAGATGGTTCAGGTAGATGGGCTTTGGTTGAGCTGGAGCTTGGCATTACTTTGGGTGTAATTTATGGTGCAAATGAGGATGACCCAGAAGTGTTCAATTTGATGGAGGAGGAATTGGCTAACTGGGGTACCCCTGTAGTGTTATGTGGCGATTTAAACATTTCGGTAAATTGGGGTAAAAAAGACAATTACAAAGGACGTAAACAGAAGGTATATAGAGCATTAAGCTCTCTTATAATGTCGCATGGTTTGTCTGATGTATGGTCGGAAAAAGTAACCGGAGACCCAGGATACACATACTTTTCATTTCCAGCTCAGAAATTTTCTAAGTTAGATTATTTTTTTATCTCTACGGGTGAATTAGGGAAGGTTAAAATTGCCAAATTGCCAAGACTGATCTCAGACCATAACCCCTTGTTATTGACATACAGGGTATGTAATGTAGCTAAAAAGATAAACAAATGGACTTTTGAAAAGAAACTTCTAAACGATGAAAGATTTGTTACACATATAAAACAGTGGGCAAAGGAGTTTTTTGAAATAAATAGATATAGCACGTCCAGGAATGGGGTATGGGAAACTTTTAAAGCAGCTTTAAGGGGGGAAATCATTAGCTGCTCCGCAAGATTAAGAAAGGAGGACAGAAAGAAACTTGAAACGCTCCTCTTAGAGCTAACAGAATCAGAAAATCGGCATATAGAAGAAATAAGATTAGGTAATGATGGGATGGAAACAGCTAAAAGTATTGCGTTGATTAAAGGGGATGCTCTTAGAATATTTGCGCAAAAAGAGACTAGAGAGTACCAGGCCTCGCGAGCTAAAAGATATGAGACAGGAGAGCAAGCTGGCAGGGTGTTGGCACTGCGCATAAGGCAAGATTTCAATAAGAATAATATAAAGAAGCTTGAGGAGAATGGAATTGGTTACACTGAACCTAGTGAGATAATGGGGGTCTTTCAAAGATTTTACCAAAATTTATATGATCAAGAGGCCAGTCAGATACCATCTAGACTAGATTTCGGAATTCCTTATCCAGTTTTAGAAGAAAGGGATATAGAGCAGCTGGAGAAAGATATATCACCTGAGGAGATCAGAGTTGCGCTACAAGAACTAGCGGCAGGTAAAGCTGCCGGCCCAGACGGGATACCTATCGAGGTATACAAAACTCTAGGGGAGGAATTATTGCCTATAATCCTAGATCTTTTTAATGGAATAGTTTGTTCAGGGAAGATTCCAGATTCATGGAAACAGACTAATATCGTGGTCTTCCATAAAAAAGGTAAACCGGAAGATAATCCAGGCTCTTATAGACCTATTTCTTTAATAAATGCAGACACTAAACTGTATTCAAAGGTGTGGGCGAAGAGGATGGGAGGAGTCATTGGACAACTTGTCTCTCCTTGGCAGCATGGGTTTGTCCCGGGAAGAGGTACGACGGACCACATCTCGCGGGCAATTTCCATGTTCGATGCGTCGGCTGCCACGGGGAGGGAGATGGCCATGATTCTCCTGGACGCTGAAAAAGCCTTCGATCGAGTAGTCTGGAAATTCTTATGGGAGGTTTTGCTCAGTAGGGGGTTTGGAGGAAAATGTTTGAAAGCTATAAAAGCGATGTATGAAGATCCAGTAGCCCGAATTACAACTATGGGGCTACAGTCAGACGAAGTGGTTATTAGGAGAGGGACGCGCCAGGGGTGTCCCTGTTCCCCGATACTCTTCGCGCTGTATATAGATCCACTAATAAGAAAAATTCTGGCTTCAGATCAAATCTCTCCGGTTAAACTCAATGGTCATGCCACTAAAATATTGGCCTACGCAGATGACTTGGCGATAACAACTACCAATCCACAGATGGCCATGACAGAATTGATTCAATTAGCTAAAACTTTTGGGTCTCAATCGGGGTACAAGCTAAATGAAGGAAAAACCATAATAATCAGCACTAAGAATATATATAAGGCTGATCGAAGCTATGTGGATTCTGCAGTTTATCTAGGGGTGAGGATTAATGCGAATGTGGAGAAAATTGTACAAGAGAACTATGTACCCCTGATAAAATCAATAGATAAAGAGCTGAGAAGAATAGACGTCTTACATCTATCATTAATTGGTAGAGTGAACGTTTTGAAGATGTCTATGTTTCCTAAAATTTTGTACCTTTTCCGGGCCATACCTTTACTGATAGATGAGGGTGTATTTAGGAAATTGGAAGCGGTTTTCTCACAATTTCTATGGCAATACGGGAAAATTCGAAGATCTTTAGCTAGACTATCAGCTCCATTGGAAGGTGGGGGTTTGACGGCACCAAACTTGAGATTATATCATTGGGTTTGTCTAATATTACAAATGAATGTTCTGTTTAAATATGATGATAATGAGGTCTTAAATATATTTGATAGAATTCCAACAATATATGAATTATTAGTTGGTAGAAAGGCAGTGGGTTTGTTTACTCGAGAAATAAACTGTAGATATTTTAAAAGAAGTGGGAGTAGGTTGATGATGAGTGCCTGGGGTTTATGGAAAGCATTAAGGAGATATTTGAAGATCCCGAAATTTAATTGTATTACAGATATTTGGCATGCAAAGCCTTTTGAGCATCTAGGGCAGAATAGAAACAGTAAGCGATGGAAGGAAGCGGGGATTAAGTGTCTTGGTGATGTTATGGTAGAGGATGAAATCTTGGGTTTTGATATTCTTCAACATAAATTTGGTATATCAACTAACCAATGGTTTCTATATAGACAGCTAGAAGAAACAGTGAAGGCTGTTAGACCTAGGATTAGGATTCAGGGGCTCAACCCAATTCTGAAATATGTGAGGAATGGTGGTAAGAAGATAAAAATTGGCTATAGCTATCTTCTCCAGGGCTTGGGGGATGATATTGGGCGAGTGGAATCAGACTGGGCGGAAAGAATTAATGATCCTGATGTGGATATTGATTATGTTCTTGCAATGAATAAAAAGGTGTTAAGAGCGTCGAATTTAAAAGCACAACATTATAAAACTATTTTTAATTTATATTATACACCTGCCAAACTGCATAAATGGGGTAAGAGGGATAACGATAGATGCCCCAGGTGTGATCAGGGACCAGCAGACCTACCTCATATGTTTTATAAATGCCAGAATTTGAATCCGGTCATTATGGAAATTGAAAGATTTGTAACAGGATTGTTAGAGGAACAGATCACCGTATCCCCTACTATGGTTCTGATCGGTAGGGATGCTAGTCTAAGGTTAGGATATGAAGCAGAAGCCTTTATCTTCATCTCCATGGCCGTGCTGAGGATCTTAATCTCGGCTGGATGGAAAGACCCGGTAGCCCCCACCTTCCAGCTTTGGATAACTAAATTGTTGGGAATACATAATAGTGAGGAATGTATGTACGAGTTTAAAGGAAGAAGAATGAGGGAATTGGGTTTGAAGATATGGGCCCCGTTAAAGAAATGGAGAGAAAATAGATGAGTAAGAATGTAAGGAGCATAATGATGAGATTTAAGTTATTAATAGTATTATTATATGTTAGTCGCATGTCTTTTTGTCTGATTAGGTCGAACTTCTTTTTGATTATTGATATTTTGTTGTTTTGTGTACTTTTTCTGTATATCTGATTTGTATTTTGGTAAGTTATGTATGTATATGTTTTTCTTTTTCTTTTGTGCCCTGAATCTTCTCAATAATAAAAAAAAAAAAATAAATAAAAAAAAAAAAAAAAAGTAGTCCCTACAAAGTAGCGCCGGCCGCGACGTGCGTGCTCACGTCAGGAATATATATATGTGTATATATATATATATATATATATATATATATATATATATATATATATATATATATATATATATATATATATATATATATATATATATATAAAAACAATCTTCTTGTCCTTGATTGCAGAGCACTCTTACAGCTGGTGCGGGCATGAAGGCTGGGCAATGGCCCCTGGATATCTTTTTCAATAACACAAATTGTAAGCAAGACGTTGTGCTGGGATTTACTATCCAACTCAAATCAAATTTTGCATTGGATATTTTCCCAATGTAACTCAAAGTTATAATATCAACTACTTTACCTGATTTTGCGTCAAGAGGGAATTCCATGGGTGGTAGGTGGTAGGTGACCAATTCTTTTTGTTCCTTATCATCCAACTCCTTTTCTACTTACCTAATTCTTATATAAATATATAATAATA